>NW_027274103.1:0-135181 GCF_030028105.1 Mobula birostris
TGCTACAGTACCTCACAAACTGCTGAGCATCATCCAGACATTCTCTTCCAGACCATCCCTTTTACATTCACATCCCTACTACCTCACATAGTACTGAGTATTATCCAGACACTCTCTTCCACACCGTCCCTTTCACATTCACTTCCCTACTATCTCACATACTACTGAGCATCATGCAGACACTCTCTTCCACAGCATCCCTTTCACATTCACATCCCGACTACAGTACCTCACAAAGTACTGAGCATCATCCAGACACTCTCTTCCACACTGTCCCTTTCACATTCACGTCCCAACCACAGGACCTCACAAAGTACTGAGCATCATCCAGACACTCTCTTCCACACCATCTCTTTCACATTCACGTCCCTAGAAAAGCACGTCACATAGTACTGAGCATCAACCAGACACTCTCTTCCACAGCGTCCCTTTCACATTCACGTCCGTACTACAGTACCTCACATAGTACCGAGCATCATCCAGACACTCTCTTCCACACCGTCCCTTGCACATTCACGTCCCTACTACAGTACCTAACACAGTACCGAGCATCATCCAGACACTCTCATCCACACCGTCCCTTTCACATTCACGTCCCTACTACATTACCTCACATAGTACTGAGCATCATCCAGACACTATCTTCCACACCATCCCTTTCACATTCACATCCGTACTACAGAAGCTCACATAGTACTGAGCATCATCCAGACACTCTCTTCCACACCGTCCCTTTCACATTCACGTCCCTACTACGGTACCTCAGGTAGTACTGAGCTTCATCCAGACACTCTCTTCCACAACATCACTTTCCCATTCACGTCCCTACGACAGTACCTCATATACTACTGACCATCATCCAGACACTCTCTTCCACACCGTCCCTTTCATATACACGTCCCTACTATCTCAGATGGTACTGAGCATCATCCAGAGACTCTCTTCCACACGGTCCCTTTCACATTCACATCCCTACTACCTCACATAGTACTGAGCATTATCCAGAAACTCACTTTCACACCATCCCTTTGACATTCACGTCCCAACTACAGTACCTCAGAAACAACTGAGCATCATGCAGACATTCTCGTCCACACCATCCCTTTTACATTCACGTCCCTACTACAGTACCTCACATAGTAATAAGCATCATCCAGACACTCTTTTCCACACGGTCCCTTTCACATTCACGTCCCTACTACCTCACATAGTACTGCGCATCATCCAGACACTCTCTTCCACACCGTCCCTTTCACATTCACGTCCCTGCTACAGTACCTCACAAACTGCTGAGCATCATCCAGACATTCTCTTCCAGACCATCCCTTTTACATTCACATCCCTACTACCTCACATAGTACTGAGTATTATCCAGACACTCTCTTCCACACCGTCCCTTTCACATTCACTTCCCTACTATCTCACATACTACTGAGCATCATGCAGACACTCTCTTCCACAGCATCTCTTTCACATTCACGTCCCTAGAAAAGCACGTCACATAGTACTGAGCATCATCCAGACACTCTCTTCCACACCGTCCCTTGCACATTCACGTCCCTACTACAGTACCTAACACAGTACCGAGCATCATCCAGACACTCTCATCCACACCATCCCTTTCACATTCACGTCCCTACCCCAGTACCTCACATAGTACTGAGCATCATCCAGACACTCTCTTCCACACCGTCCCTTCCACAGTCACGTCCCTACTACAGTACCTCACAAAGTACTGAGCATCATCCAGACTCTCCTTCCACACCGTCCCTTTCACATACAGGTCCCCACTACAGTACCTCACATACTAGTGAGCATCATCCAGACACTGTCTCCAACACGGTCCCTTTCACATTCACGTCCCTACTACAGTACCTCACATCATACCGAGCATCATCCAGACACTATCTTCCACACCGTCCCTTTCACATTCACGTCCCTACTACAGTACCTCACATACTAGTGAGCATCATCCAGACACTGTCTCCAACACGGTCCCTTTCACATTCACGTCCCTACTGCGGTACCTCACAAAGTACTGAGCATCATCCAGACTCTCTCTTCCACACCGTCCCTTTCACATTCACGTCCCTACTACAGTACCTCACATAGTACCGAGCATTATCCAGACACTCTCTTCCACACCGTCCCTTTCAGATTCAAGTCCCTACTACAGTACCTCACATCGTACCGAGCATCATCCAGACACTATCTTCCACACCGTCCCGTTCACATTCACGTCCCTACTACAGTACCTCACATAGTCCTGATCATCATCCAGACACTCTCTTCCACACCGTCCCTTTCACATTCACGTCCCTACTACAGTACCTCACGTAGTACTGAGCATCATCCATACACTCTCTTCCAGACCGTCTCTTTCACAATCACGTCCCTACGACAGTACCTCACAAAGTACTGATCATCATCCAGACACTATCTTCCACACCATCCCTTTCAAATTCACGTCCCTACTACAGTACCTCACATCGCACTGAGCATCATCCGGACACTCAATTCCACACCGTCCCTTTCACATTCACGTCCCTACAACAGTATCTCACATAGTACCGAGCATCATCCAGACACTCTCTTCCACACCGTCCCTTTCACATTCATGTCCCTACTACAGTACCTCAAATAGCACTGAGCATCGTCCAGACACTCTCTTCCACACCGTCCCTTTCACATTCACGTCACTACTACAGTACCTCACAAAGTACTGAGCATCATCCAGACTCTCTCTTCCGCACCGTCCCTTTCACATTCACGTCCCTACTACAGTACCTCACGTAGTACTGAGCATCATCCAGACACTCTCTTCCACACCGTCCCTTGCACATTCACGTCCCTACTACGGTACCTCACACAGTACCGAGCATCATCCAGACACTCTCTTCCACACCATCCCTTTCACATTCACGTCCCTACAACAGTAGCTTACATAGTACCGAGCATCATCCATACACTCTCTGGCACACAGTCCCTTTCACATTCACGTCCCTACCACCTCACATAGTACTGAGCATCATCAAGACACTCTCTTCCACATCGTCCCTTTGACATTCACATCACCACTACCCCACATAGTACTGAGCATCATCCAGACACTCTCTTCCACACCGTCCCTTTCACATTCACATCCCTACTACATACCTCACAAAGTACTGAGCATCATCGAGAAACTCTCTTCCACACCTTCCCTTTCACATTCACATCCCTACTACAGTACCTCACATAGTACTGAGCATCATCCAGACACTCTCTTCCACACCGTCCCTTGCACATTCACGTCCCTACTACGGTACCTAACACAGTACCGAGCATCATCCAGACACTCTCTTCCACACCATCCCTTTCACATTCACATCCCTACTACAGTACCTCACATCGTACCGAGCATCATCCAGACACTATCTTCCACACCGTCCCTTTCACATTCACGTCCCTACTACAGTACCTCACATAGTACTGAGCACCATCCAGACACTCTCTTCCACACCATCCCTTTCACATTCACGTCGCTACTACAGTACCTCACTTAGTATTGAGCATCATCCAGACACTCTCTTCCAGACCGTCCCTTTCACATTCACGTCCCTACTACAGTACCTCACAAAGTACTGAGCATCATCAAGATACTCTATTCCACACCGTCCCTTTCACATAGAGGTCCCCACTACAGTACCTCATATAGTACTGAGCATCATCCAGACACTGTCTTCCACACCGTCCTTTTCACATTCACGTCCCTACTACAGTACCTCACATAGTACCGAGATTTATCGAGACACTCTCTTCCACACGGTCCCTTTCAGATTCAAGTCCCTACTACAGTACCTCACATCGTACTGAGCATCATCAAGACACTCTCTTCCACACCGTCCCTTTCTCATTCACGTCCCTACTAGAGGACCTCAGATAGTACTGAGCATCATCCAGACACTCTCTTCCACACCATCCCTTTCACATTCACGTCCCTACTACAGTTCCTCACTTAGTACTGATCATCATCCAGACACTCTCTTCCACACCGTCCCTTTCATATTCACGTCCCTACTACAGTACCTCAGATGGTACTGAGCATCATCCAGACACTCTCTTCCACACCGTCCCTTTCACATTCACGTCCCTACTACAGTACCTCACATAGTACTGAGCATCATCCAGACACTCTCTTCCACACCGTCTCTTTCACATTCACGTCCCTACTACAGTACCTCACATAGTACCGAGCATCATCCAGACACTCTCTTCCACACCGTCCCTTTCACATTCACATCCCTACTACAGTACCTCACATAGTACTGAGCATCATCCAGACACTATCTTCCACACCATCCCTTTCACATTCACATCCGTACTACAGAAGCTCACATAGTACTGAGCATCATCCAGACACTCTCTTCCACACCGTCCCTTTCACATTCACGTCCCTACTACAGTACCTCAGGTAGTACTGAGCTTCATCCAGACACTCTCTTCCACAACATCACTTTCCCATTCACGTCCCTACGACAGTACCTCATATACTACTGACCATCATCCAGACACTCTCTTCCACACCGTCCCTTTCATATAGACGTCCCTACTATCTCAGATGGTACTGAGCATCATCCAGAGACTCTCTTCCACACGGTCCCTTTCACATTCACATCCCTACTACCTCACATAGTACTGAGCATTATCCAGAAACTCACTTTCACACCATCCCTTTGACATTCACGTCCCAACTACAGTACCTCAGAAACAAATGAGCATCATGCAGACATTCTCGTCCACACCATCCCTTTTACATTCACGTCCCTAATACCTCACATAGTACTGAGCACCATCCAGACACTCTCTTCCACACCGTCCCTTTCACATTCACGTCCCTACTACAGTACCTCACATAGTAATAAGCATCATCCAGACACTCTTTTCCACACGGTCCCTTTCACATTCACGTCCCTACTACCTCACATAGTACTGCGCATCATCCAGACACTCTCTTCCACACCGTCCCTTTCACATTCACGTCCCTGCTACAGTACCTCACAAACTGCTGAGCATCATCCAGACATTCTCTTCCAGACCATCCCTTTTACATTCACATCCCTACTACCTCACATAGTACTGAGTATTACCCAGACACTCTCTTCCACACCGTCCCTTTCACATTCACTTCCCTACTATCTCACATACTACTGAGCATCATGCAGACACTCTCTTCCACAGCATCCCTTTCACATTCACATCCCGACTACAGTACCTCACAAAGTACTGAGCATCATCCAGACACTCTCTTCCACACCGTCCCTTTCACATTCACGTCCGTACTACAGTACCTCACATAGTACCGAGCATCATCCAGACACTCTCTTCCACACCGTCCCTTGCACATTCACGTCCCTACTACAGTACCTAACACAGTACCGAGCATCATCCAGACACTCTCATCCACACCGTCCCTTTCACATTCACGTCCCTACTACAGTACCTCACATATTACTGAGCATCATCCAGACACTATCTTCCACACCATCCCTTTCACATTCACATCCGTACTACAGAAGCTCACATGGTACTGAGCATCATCCAGACACTCTCTTCCACACCGTCCCTTTCACATTCACGTCCCTACTACAGTACCTCAGGTAGTACTGAGCTTCATCCAGACACTCTCTTCCACAACATCACTTTCCCATTCACGTCCCTACGACAGTACCTCATATACTACTGACCATCATCCAGACACTCTCTTCCACACCGTCCCTTTCATATACACGTCCCTACTATCTCAGATGGTACTGAGCATCATCCAGAGACTCTCTTCCACACGGTCCCTTTCACATTCACATCCCTACTACCTCACATAGTACTGAGCATTATCCAGAAACTCACTTTCACACCATCCCTTTGACATTCACGTCCCAACTACAGTACCTCAGAAACAACTGAGCATCATGCAGACATTCTCGTCCACACCATCCCTTTTACATTCACGTCCCTAATACCTCACATAGTACTGAGCACCATCCAGACACTCTCTTCCACACGGTCCCTTTCACATTCACGTCCCTACTACCTCACATAGTACTGCGCATCATCCAGACACTCTCTTCCACACCGTCCCTTTCACATTCACGTCCCTGCTACAGTACCTCACAAACTGCTGAGCATCATCCAGACATTCTCTTCCAGACCATCCCTTTTACATTCACATCCCTACTACCTCACATAGTACTGAGTATTATCCAGACACTCTCTTCCACACCGTCCCTTTCACTTTCACTTCCCTACTATCTCACATACTACTGAGCATCATGCAGACACTCTCTTCCACAGCATCCCTTTCACATTCACGTCCCGACTACAGTACCTCACAAAGTACTGAGCATCATCCAGACACTCTCTTCCACACCATCTCTTTCACATTCACGTCCCTAGAAAAGCACGTCACATAGTACTGAGCATCATCCAGACACTCTCTTCCACACCGTCCCTTGCACATTCACGTCCCTACTACAGTACCTAACACAGTACCGAGCATCATCCAGACACTCTCATCCACACCATCCCTTTCACATTCACGTCCCTACCCCAGTACCTCACATAGTACTGAGCATCATCCAGACACACTCTTCCACACCGTCCCTTTCTCATTCACGTCCCTACTACAGGACCTCAGATAGTACTGAGCATCATCCAGACACTCTCTTCCACACCATCCCTTTCACATTCACGTCCCTACTACAGTTCCTCACTTAGTACTGATCATCATCCAGACACTCTCTTCCACACCGTCCCTTTCATATTCACGTCCCTACTACAGTACCTCAGATGGTACTGAGCATCATCCAGACACTCTCTTCCACACCGTCCCTTTCACATTCACGTCCCTACTACAGTACCTCACATAGTACTGAGCATCATCCAGACACTCTCTTCCACACCGTCTCTTTCACATTCACGTCCCTACTACAGGACCTCAGATAGTACTGATCATCATCCAGACACTCTCTTCCACACCGTCCCTTTCATATTCACGTCCCTACTACAGTACCTCAGATGGTACTGAGCATCATCCAGACACTCTCTTCCACACCGTCCCTTTCACATTCACGTCCCTACTACAGTACCTCACATAGTACTGAGCATCATCCAGACACTCTCTTCCACACCGTCTCTTTCACATTCACGTCCCTACTACAGTACCTCACATAGTACCGAGCATCATCCAGACACTCTCTTCCACACCGTCCCTTTCACATTCACATCCCTACTACAGTACCTCACATAGTACTGAGCATCATCCAGACACTATCTTCCACACCATCCCTTTCACATTCACATCCGTACTACAGAAGCTCACATAGTACTGAGCATCATCCAGACACTCTCTTCCACACCGTCCCTTTCACATTCACGTCCCTACTACAGTACCTCAGGTAGTACTGAGCTTCATCCAGACACTCTCTTCCACAACATCACTTTCCCATTCACGTCCCTACGACAGTACCTCATATACTACTGACCATCATCCAGACACTCTCTTCCACACCGTCCCTTTCATATACACGTCCCTACTATCTCAGATGGTACTGAGCATCATCCAGAGACTCTCTTCCACACGGTCCCTTTCACATTCACATCCCTACTACCTCACATAGTACTGAGCATTATCCAGAAACTCACTTTCACACCATCCCTTTGACATTCACGTCCCAACTACAGTACCTCAGAAACAACTGAGCATCATGCAGACATTCTCGTCCACACCATCCCTTTTACATTCACGTCCCTAATACCTCACATAGTACTGAGCACCATCCAGACACTCTCTTCCACACCGTCCCTTTCACATTCACGTCCCTACTACAGTACCTCACATAGTAATAAGCATCATCCAGACACTCTTTTCCACACGGTCCCTTTCACATTCACGTCCCTACTACCTCACATAGTACTGCGCATCATCCAGACACTCTCTTCCACACCGTCCCTTTCACATTCACGTCCCTGCTACAGTACCTCACAAACTGCTGAGCATCATCCAGACATTCTCTTCCAGACCATCCCTTTTACATTCACATCCCTACTACCTCACATAGTACTGAGTATTATCCAGACACTCTCTTCCACACCGTCCCTTTCACATTCACTTCCCTACTATCTCACATACTACTGAGCATCATGCAGACACTCTCTTCCACAGCATCCCTTTCACATTCACATCCCGACTACAGTACCTCACAAAGTACTGAGCATCATCCAGACACTCTCTTCCACACTGTCCCTTTCACATTCACGTCCCTACCACAGGACCTCACAAAGTACTGAGCATCATCCAGACACTCTCTTCCACACCATCTCTTTCACATTCACGTCCCTAGAAAAGCACGTCACATAGTACTGAGCATCATCCAGACACTCTCTTCCACACCGTCCCTTGCACATTCACGTCCCTACTACAGTACCTAACACAGTACCGAGCATCATCCAGACACTCTCATCCACACCATCCCTTTCACATTCACGTCCCTACCCCAGTACCTCACATAGTACTGAGCATCATCCAGACACTCTCTTCCACACCGTCCCTTTCACATTCACGTCCGTACTACAGTACCTCACATAGTACCGAGCATCATCCAGACACTCTGTTCCACACCGTCCCTTGCACATTCACGTCCCTACTACAGTACCTAACACAGTACCGAGCATCATCCAGACACTCTCATCCACACCGTCCCTTTCACATTCACGTCCCTACTACAGTACCTCACATAGTACTGAGCATCATCCAGACACACTCTTCCACACCGTCCCTTTCTCATTCACGTCCCTACTACAGGACCTCTGATAGTACTGAGCATCATCCAGACACTCTCTTCCACACCATCCCTTTCACATTCACGTCCCTACTACAGTTCCTCACTTAGTACTGATCATCATCCAGACACTCTCTTCCACACCGTCCCTTTCATATTCACGTCCCTACTACAGTACCTCAGATGGTACTGAGCATCATCCAGACACTCTCTTCCACACCGTCCCTTTCACATTCACATCCCTACTACAGTACCTCACATAGTACTGAGCATCATCCAGACACTATCTTCCACACCATCCCTTTCACATTCACATCCGTACTACAGAAGCTCACATAGTACTGAGCATCATCCAGACACTCTCTTCCACACCGTCCCTTTCACATTCACGTCCCTACTACAGTACCTCAGGTAGTACTGAGCTTCATCCAGACACTCTCTTCCACAACATCACTTTCCCATTCACGTCCCTACGACAGTACCTCATATACTACTGACCATCATCCAGACACTCTCTTCCACACCGTCCCTTTCATATAGACGTCCCTACTATCTCAGATGGTACTGAGCATCATCCAGAGACTCTCTTCCACACGGTCCCTTTCACATTCACATCCCTACTACCTCACATAGTACTGAGCATTATCCAGAAACTCACTTTCACACCATCCCTTTGACATTCACGTCCCAACTACAGTACCTCAGAAACAACTGAGCATCATGCAGACATTCTCGTCCACACCATCCCTTTTACATTCACGTCCCTAATACCTCACATAGTACTGAGCACCATCCAGACACTCTCTTCCACACCGTCCCTTTCACATTCACGTCCCTACTACAGTACCTCACATAGTAATAAGCATCATCCAGACACTCTTTTCCACACGGTCCCTTTCACATTCACGTCCCTACTACCTCACATAGTACTGCGCATCATCCAGACACTCTATTCCACACCGTCCCTTTCACATTCACGTCCCTGCTACAGTACCTCACAAACTGCTGAGCATCATCCAGACATTCTCTTCCAGACCATCCCTTTTACATTCACATCCCTACTACCTCACATAGTACTGAGTATTACCCAGACACTCTCTTCCACACCGTCCCTTTCACATTCACTTCCCTACTATCTCACATACTACTGAGCATCATGCAGACACTCTCTTCCACAGCATCCCTTTCACATTCACATCCCGACTACAGTACCTCACAAAGTACTGAGGATCATCCAGACACTCTCTTCCACACTGTCCCTTTCACATTCACGTCCCTACCACAGGACCTCACAAAGTACTGAGCATCATCCAGACACTCTCTTCCACACCATCTCTTTCACATTCACGTCCCTAGAAAAGCACGTCACATAGTACTCAGCATCATCCAGACACTCTCTTCCACACCGTCCCTTTCACATTCACGTCCGTACTACAGTACCTCACATAGTACCGAGCATCATCCAGACACTCTCTTCCACACCGTCCCTTGCACATTCACGTCCCTACTACAGTACCTAACACAGTACCGAGCATCATCCAGACACTCTCATCCACACCGTCCCTTTCACATTCACGTCCCTACTACAGTACCTCACATAGTACTGAGCATCATCCAGACACTATCTTCCACACCATCCCTTTCACATTCACATCCGTACTACAGAAGCTCACATAGTACTGAGCATCATCCAGACACTCTCTTCCACACCGTCCCTTTCACATTCACGTCCCTACTACAGTACCTCAGGTAGTACTGAGCTTCATCCAGACACTCTCTTCCACAACATCACTTTCCCATTCACGTCCCTACGACAGTACCTCAGATAGTACTGAGCATCATCCAGACACTCTCTTCCACACCATCCCTTTCACATTCACGTCCCTACTACAGTTCCTCACTTAGTACTGATCATCATCCAGACACTCTCTTCCACACCGTCCCTTTCATATTCACGTCCCTACTACAGTACCTCAGATGGTACTGAGCATCATCCAGACACTCTCTTCCACACCGTCCCTTTCACATTCACGTCCCTACTACAGTACCTCACATAGTACTGAGCATCATCCAGACACTCTCTTCCACACCGTCTCTTTCACATTCACGTCCCTACTACAGGACCTCAGATAGTACTGATCATCATCCAGACACTCTCTTCCACACCGTCCCTTTCATATTCACGTCCCTACTACAGTACCTCAGATGGTACTGAGCATCATCCAGACACTCTCTTCCACACCGTCCCTTTCACATTCACGTCCCTACTACAGTACCTCACATAGTACTGAGCATCATCCAGACACTC
The DNA here is from genome assembly GCF_030028105.1 of Mobula birostris. Taxonomy (NCBI): domain Eukaryota; kingdom Metazoa; phylum Chordata; class Chondrichthyes; order Myliobatiformes; family Myliobatidae; genus Mobula; species Mobula birostris. The sequence continues at coordinate 11,125 of NW_027274103.1, forward strand.
TCTTCCACACCGTCTCTTTCACATTCACGTCCCTACTACAGTACCTCACATAGTACCGAGCATCATCCAGACACTCTCTTCCACACCGTCCCTTTCACATTCACATCCCTACTACAGTACCTCACATAGTACTGAGCATCATCCAGACACTATCTTCCACACCATCCCTTTCACATTCACATCCGTACTACAGAAGCTCACATAGTACTGAGCATCATCCAGACACTCTCTTCCACACCGTCCCTTTCACATTCACGTCCCTACTACAGTACCTCAGGTAGTACTGAGCTTCATCCAGACACTCTCTTCCACAACATCACTTTCCCATTCACGTCCCTACGACAGTACCTCATATACTACTGACCATCATCCAGACACTCTCTTCCACACCGTCCCTTTCATATACACGTCCCTACTATCTCAGATGGTACTGAGCATCATCCAGAGACTCTCTTCCACACGGTCCCTTTCACATTCACATCCCTACTACCTCACATAGTACTGAGCATTATCCAGAAACTCACTTTCACACCATCCCTTTGACATTCACGTCCCAACTACAGTACCTCAGAAACAACTGAGCATCATGCAGACATTCTCGTCCACACCATCCCTTTTACATTCACGTCCCTAATACCTCACATAGTACTGAGCACCATCCAGACACTCTCTTCCACACCGTCCCTTTCACATTCACGTCCCTACTACAGTACCTCACATAGTAATAAGCATCATCCAGACACTCTTTTCCACACGGTCCCTTTCACATTCACGTCCCTACTACCTCACATAGTACTGCGCATCATCCAGACACTCTCATCCACACCGTCCCTTTCACATTCACGTCCCTGCTACAGTACCTCACAAACTGCTGAGCATCATCCAGACATTCTCTTCCAGACCATCCCTTTTACATTCACATCCCTACTACCTCACATAGTACTGAGTATTATCCAGACACTCTCTTCCACACCGTCCCTTTCACATTCACTTCCCTACTATCTCACATACTAGTGAGCATCATGCAGACACTCTCTTCCACAGCATCCCTTTCACATTCACATCCCGACTACAGTACCTCACAAAGTACTGAGCATCATCCAGACACTCTCTTCCACACTGTCCCTTTCACATTCACGTCCCTACCACAGGACCTCACAAAGTACTGAGCATCATCCAGACACTCTCTTCCACACCATCTCTTTCACATTCACGTCCCTAGAAAAGCACGTCACATAGTACTGAGCATCATCCAGACACTCTCTTCCACACCGTCCCTTGCACATTCACGTCCCTACTACAGTACCTAACACAGTACCGAGCATCATCCAGACACTCTCATCCACACCATCCCTTTCACATTCACGTCCCTCCCCCAGTACCTCACATAGTACTGAGCATCATCCAGACACTCTCTTCCACACCGTCCCTTTCACATTCACGTCCGTACTACAGTACCTCACATAGTACCGAGCATCATCCAGACACTCTCTTCCACACCGTCCCTTGCACATTCACGTCCCTACTACAGTACCTAACACAGTACCGAGCATCATCCAGACACTCTCATCCACACCGTCCCTTTCACATTCACGTCCCTACTACAGTACCTCACATAGTACTGAGCATCATCCAGACACACTCTTCCACACCGTCCCTTTCTCATTCACGTCCCTACTACAGGACCTCTGATAGTACTGAGCATCATCCAGACACTCTCTTCCACACCGTCCCTTTCATATTCACGTCCCTACTACAGTACCTCAGATGGTACTGAGCATCATCCAGACACTCTCTTCCACACCGTCCCTTTCACATTCACATCCCCACTACAGTACCTCACATAGTACTGAGCATCATCCAGACACTATCTTCCACACCATCCCTTTCACATTCACATCCGTACTACAGAAGCTCACATAGTACTGAGCATCATCCAGACACTCTCTTCCACACCGTCCCTTTCACATTCACGTCCCTACTACAGTACCTCAGGTAGTACTGAGCTTCATCCAGACACTCTCTTCCACAACATCACTTTCCCATTCACGTCCCTACGACAGTACCTCATATACTACTGACCATCATCCAGACACTCTCTTCCACACCGTCCCTTTCATATAGACGTCCCTACTATCTCAGATGGTACTGAGCATCATCCAGAGACTCTCTTCCACACGGTCCCTTTCACATTCACATCCCTACTACCTCACATAGTACTGAGCATTATCCAGAAACTCACTTTCACACCATCCCTTTGACATTCACGTCCCAACTACAGTACCTCAGAAACAACTGAGCATCATGCAGACATTCTCGTCCACACCATCCCTTTTACATTCACGTCCCTAATACCTCACATAGTACTGAGCACCATCCAGACACTCTCTTCCACACCGTCCCTTTCACATTCACGTCCCTACTACAGTACCTCACATAGTAATAAGCATCATCCAGACACTCTTTTGCACACGGTCCCTTTCACATTCACGTCCCTACTACCTCACATAGTACTGCGCATCATCCAGACACTCTCTTCCACACCGTCCCTTTCACATTCACGTCCCTGCTACAGTACCTCACAAACTGCTGAGCATCATCCAGACATTCTCTTCCAGACCATCCCTTTTACATTCACATCCCTACTACCTCACATAGTACTGAGTATTATCCAGACACTCTCTTCCACACCGTCCCTTTCACATTCACTTCCCTACTATCTCACATACTACTGAGCATCATGCAGACACTCTCTTCCACAGCATCCCTTTCACATTCACATCCCGACTACAGTACCTCACAAAGTACTGAGCATCATCCAGACACTCTCTTCCACACTGTCCCTTTCACATTCACGTCCCTACGACAGGACCTCACAAAGTACTGAGCATCATCCAGACACTCTCTTCCACACCATCTCTTTCACATTCACGTCCCTAGAAAAGCACGTCACATAGTACTGAGCATCATCCAGATACTCTCTTCCACACCGTCCCTTTCACATTCACGTCCGTACTACAGTACCTCACATAGTACCGAGCATCATCCAGACACTCTCTTCCACACCGTCCCTTGCACATTCACGTCCCTACTACAGTACCTAACACAGTACCGAGCATCATCCAGACACTCTCATCCACACCGTCCCTTTCACATTCACGTCCCTACTACAGTACCTCACATAGTACTGAGCATCATCCAGACACTATCTTCCACACCATCCCTTTCACATTCACATCCGTACTACAGAAGCTCACATAGTACTGAGCATCATCCAGACACTCTCTTCCACACCGTCCCTTTCACATTCACGTCCCTACTACAGTACCTCAGGTAGTACTGAGCTTCATCCAGACACTCTCTTCCACACCATCACTTTCCCATTCACGTCCCTACGACAGTACCTCATATACTACTGACCATCATCCAGACACTCTCTTCCACACCGTCCCTTTCATATACACGTCCCTACTATCTCAGATGGTACTGAGCATCATCCAGAGACTCTCTTCCACACGGTCCCTTTCACATTCACATCCCTACTACCTCACATAGTACTGAGCATTATCCAGAAACTCACTTTCACACCATCCCTTTGACATTCACGTCCCAACTACAGTACCTCAGAAACAACTGAGCATCATGCAGACATTCTCGTCCACACCATCCCTTTTACATTCACGTCCCTAATACCTCACATAGTACTGAGCACCATCCAGACACTCTCTTCCCCACGGTCCCTTTCACATTCACGTCCCTACTACCTCACATAGTACTGCGCATCATCCAGACACTCTCTTCCACACCGTCCCTTTCACATTCACGTCCCTGCTACAGTACCTCACAAACTGCTGAGCATCATCCAGACATTATCTTCCAGACCATCCCTTTTACATTCACATCCCTACTACCTCACATAGTACTGAGTATTATCCAGACACTCTCTTCCACACCGTCCCTTTCACATTCACTTCCCTACTATCTCACATACTACTGAGCATCATGCAGACACTCTCTTCCACAGCATCCCTTTCACATTCACGTCCCGACTACAGTACCTCACAAAGTACTGAGCATCATCCAGACACTCTCTTCCACACCATCTCTTTCACATTCACGTCCCTAGAAAAGCACGTCACATAGTACTGAGCATCATCCAGACACTCTCTTCCACACCGTCCCTTGCACATTCACGTCCCTACTACAGTACCTAACACAGTACCGAGCATCATCCAGACACTCTCATCCACACCATCCCTTTCACATTCACGTCCCTACCCCAGTACCTCACATAGTACTGAGCATCATCCAGACACACTCTTCCACACCGTCCCTTTCTCATTCACGTCCCTACTACAGGACCTCAGATAGTACTGAGCATCATCCAGACACTCTCTTCCACACCATCCCTTTCACATTCACGTCCCTACTACAGTTCCTCACTTAGTACTGATCATCATCCAGACACTCTCTTCCACACCGTCCCTTTCATATTCACGTCCCTACTACAGTACCTCAGATGGTACTGAGCATCATCCAGACACTCTCTTCCACACCGTCCCTTTCACATTCACGTCCCTACTACAGTACCTCACATAGTACTGAGCATCATCCAGACACTCTCTTCCACACCGTCTCTTTCACATTCACGTCCCTACTACAGGACCTCAGATAGTACTGATCATCATCCAGACACTCTCTTCCACACCGTCCCTTTCATATTCACGTCCCTACTACAGTACCTCAGATGGTACTGAGCATCATCCAGACACTCTCTTCCACACCGTCCCTTTCACATTCACGTCCCTACTACAGTACCTCACATAGTACTGAGCATCATCCAGACACTCTCTTCCACACCGTCTCTTTCACATTCACGTCCCTACTACAGTACCTCACATAGTACCGAGCATCATCCAGACACTCTCTTCCACACCGTCCCTTTCACATTCACATCCCTACTACAGTACCTCACATAGTACTGAGCATCATCCAGACACTATCTTCCACACCATCCCTTTCACATTCACATCCGTACTACAGAAGCTCACATAGTACTGAGCATCATCCAGACACTCTCTTCCACACCGTCCCTTTCACATTCACGTCCCTACTACAGTACCTCAGGTAGTACTGAGCTTCATCCAGACACTCTCTTCCACAACATCACTTTCCCATTCACGTCCCTACGACAGTACCTCATATACTACTGACCATCATCCAGACACTCTCTTCCACACCGTCCCTTTCATATACACGTCCCTACTATCTCAGATGGTACTGAGCATCATCCAGAGACTCTCTTCCACACGGTCCCTTTCATATTCACATCCCTACTTCCTCACATAGTACTGAGCATTATCCAGAAACTCACTTTCACACCATCCCTTTGACATTCACGTCCCAACTACAGTACCTCAGAAACAACTGAGCATCATGCAGACATTCTCGTCCACACCATCCCTTTTACATTCACGTCCCTAATACCTCACATAGTACTGAGCACCATCCAGACACTCTCTTCCACACCGTCCCTTTCACATTCACGTCCCTACTACAGTACCTCACATAGTAATAAGCATCATCCAGACACTCTTTTCCACACGGTCCCTTTCACATTCACGTCCCTACTACCTCACATAGTACTGCGCATCATCCAGACACTCTCTTCCACACCGTCCCTTTCACATTCACGTCGCTGCTACAGTACCTCACAAACTGCTGAGCATCATCCAGACATTCTCTTCCAGACCATCCCTTTTACATTCACATCCCTACTACCTCACATAGTACTGAGTATTATCCAGACACTCTCTTCCACACCGTCCCTTTCACATTCACTTCCCTACTATCTCACATACTACTGAGCATCATGCAGACACTCTCTTCCACAGCATCCCTTTCACATTCACATCCCGACTACAGTACCTCACAAAGTACTGAGCATCATCCAGACACTCTCTTCCACACTGTCCCTTTCACATTCACGTCCCTACCACAGGACCTCACAAAGTACTGAGCATCATCCAGACACTCTCTTCCACACCATCTCTTTCACATTCACGTCCCTAGAAAAGCACGTCACATAGTACTGAGCATCATCCAGACACTCTCTTCCACACCGTCCCTTGCACATTCACGTCCCTACTACAGTACCTAACACAGTACCGAGCATCATCCAGACACTCTCATCCACACCATCCCTTTCACATTCACGTCCCTACCCCAGTACCTCACATAGTACTGAGCATCATCCAGACACTCTCTTCCACACCGTCCCTTTCACATTCACGTCCGTACTACAGTACCTCACATAGTACCGAGCATCATCCAGACACTCTGTTCCACACCGTCCCTTGCACATTCACGTCCCTACTACAGTACCTAACACAGTACTGAGCATCATCCAGACACTCTCATCCACACCGTCCCTTTCACATTCACGTCCCTACTACAGTACCTCACATAGTACTGAGCATCATCCAGACACACTCTTCCACACCGTCCCTTTCTCATTCACGTCCCTACTACAGGACCTCTGATAGTACTGAGCATCATCCAGACACTCTCTTCCACACCATCCCTTTCACATTCACGTCCCTACTACAGTTCCTCACTTAGTACTGATCATCATCCAGACACTCTCTTCCACACCGTCCCTTTCATATTCACGTCCCTACTACATTACCTCAGATGGTACTGAGCATCATCCAGACACTCTCTTCCACACCGTCCCTTTCACATTCACGTCCCTACTACAGTACCTCAGATAGTACTGAGCATCATCCAGACACTCTCTTCCACACCGTCTCTTTCACATTCACGTCCCTACTACAGTACCTCACATAGTACCGAGCATCATCCAGACACTCTCTTCCACACCATCCCTTTCACATTCACATCCGTACTACAGAAGCTCACATAGTACTGAGCATCATCCAGACACTCTCTTCCACACCGTCCCTTTCACATTCACGTCCCTACTACAGTACCTCAGGTAGTACTGAGCTTCATCCAGACACTCTCTTCCACAACATCACTTTCCCATTCACGTCCCTACGACAGTACCTCATATACTACTGACCATCATCCAGACACTGTCTTCCACACCGTCCCTTTCATATACACGTCCCTACTATCTCAGATGGTACTGAGCATCATCCAGAGACTCTCTGCCACACGGTCCCTTTCACATTCACATCCCTACTACCTCACATAGTACTGAGCATTATCCAGAAACTCACTTTCACACCATCCCTTTGACATTCACGTCCCAACTACAGTACCTCAGAAACAACTGAGCATCATGCAGACATTCTCGTCCACACCATCCCTTTTACATTCACGTCCCTAATACCTCACATAGTACTGAGCACCATCCAGACACTCTCTTCCACACCGTCCCTTTCACATTCACGTCCCTACTACAGTACCTCACATAGTAATAAGCATCATCCAGACACTCTTTTGCACACGGTCCCTTTCACATTCACGTCCCTACTACCTCACATAGTACTGCGCATCATCCAGACACTCTCTTCCACACCGTCCCTTTCACATTCACGTCCCTGCTACAGTACCTCACAAACTGCTGAGCATCATCCAGACATTCTCTTCCAGACCATCCCTTTTACATTCACATCCCTACTACCTCACATAGTACTGAGTATTATCCAGACACTCTCTTCCACACCGTCCCTTTCACATTCACTTCCCTACTATCTCACATACTACTGAGCATCATGCAGACACTCTCTTCCACAGCATCCCTTTCACATTCACATCCCGACTACAGTACCTCACAAAGTACTGAGCATCATCCAGACACTCTCTTCCACACTGTCCCTTTCACATTCACGTCCCTACCACAGGACCTCACAAAGTACTGAGCATCATCCAGACACTCTCTTCCACACCATCTCTTTCACATTCACGTCCCTAGAAAAGCACGTCACATAGTACTGAGCATCATCCAGACACTCTCTTCCACACCGTCCCTTGCACATTCACGTCCCTACTACAGTACCTAACACAGTACCGAGCATCATCCAGACACTCTCATCCACACCATCCCTTTCACATTCACGTCCATACCCCAGTACCTCACATAGTACTGAGCATCATCCAGACACTCTCTTCCACACCGTCCCTTTCACATTCACGTCCGTACTACAGTACCTCACATAGTACCGAGCATCATCCAGACACTCTGTTCCACACCGTCCCTTGCACATTCACGTCCCTACTACAGTACCTAACACAGTACCGAGCATCATCCAGACACTCTCATCCACACCGTCCCTTTCACATTCACGTCCCTACTACAGTACCTCACATAGTACTGAGCATCATCCAGACACACTCTTCCACACCGTCCCTTTCTCATTCACGTCCCTACTACAGGACCTCTGATAGTACTGAGCATCATCCAGACACTCTCTTCCACACCATCCCTTTCACATTCACGTCCCTACTACAGTTCCTCACTTAGTACTGATCATCATCCAGACACTCTCTTCCACACCGTCCCTTTCATATTCACGTCCCTACTACATTACCTCAGATGGTACTGAGCATCATCCAGACACTCTCTTCCACACCGTCCCTTTCACATTCACGTCCCTACTACAGTACCTCAGATAGTACTGAGCATCATCCAGACACTCTCTTCCACACCGTCTCTTTCACATTCACGTCCCTACTACAGTACCTCACATAGTACCGAGCATCATCCAGACACTCTCTTCCACACCATCCCTTTCACATTCACATCCGTACTACAGAAGCTCACATAGTACTGAGCATCATCCAGACACTCTCTTCCACACCGTCCCTTTCACATTCACGTCCCTACTACAGTACCTCAGGTAGTACTGAGCTTCATCCAGACACTCTCTTCCACAACATCACTTTCCCATTCACGTCCCTACGACAGTACCTCATATACTACTGACCATCATCCAGACACTGTCTTCCACACCGTCCCTTTCATATACACGTCCCTTACTATCTCAGATGGTACTGAGCATCATCCAGAGACTCTCTGCCACACGGTCCCTTTCACATTCACATCCCTACTACCTCACATAGTACTGAGCATTATCCAGAAACTCACTTTCACACCATCCCTTTGACATTCACGTCCCAACTACAGTACCTCAGAAACAACTGAGCATCATGCAGACATTCTCGTCCACACCATCCCTTTTACATTCACGTCCCTAATACCTCACATAGTACTGAGCACCATCCAGACACTCTCTTCCACACCGTCCCTTTCACATTCACGTCCCTACTACAGTACCTCACATAGTAATAAGCATCATCCAGACACTCTTTTGCACACGGTCCCTTTCACATTCACGTCCCTACTACCTCACATAGTACTGCGCATCATCCAGACACTCTCTTCCACACCGTCCCTTTCACATTCACGTCCCTGCTACAGTACCTCACAAACTGCTGAGCATCATCCAGACATTCTCTTCCAGACCATCCCTTTTACATTCACATCCCTACTACCTCACATAGTACTGAGTATTATCCAGACACTCTCTTCCACACCGTCCCTTTCACATTCACTTCCCTACTATCTCACATACTACTGAGCATCATGCAGACACTCTCTTCCACAGCATCCCCTTTCACATTCACATCCCGACTACAGTACCTCACAAAGTACTGAGCATCATCCAGACACTCTCTTCCACACTGTCCCTTTCACATTCACGTCCCTACCACAGGACCTCACAAAGTACTGAGCATCATCCAGACACTCTCTTCCACACCATCTCTTTCACATTCACGTCCCTAGAAAAGCACGTCACATAGTACTGAGCATCATCCAGACACTCTCTTCCACACCGTCCCTTTCACATTCACGTCCGTACTACAGTACCTCACATAGTACCGAGCATCATCCAGACACTCTCTTCCACACCGTCCCTTGCACATTCACGTCCCTACTACAGTACCTAACACAGTACCGAGCATCATCCAGACACTCTCATCCACACCGTCCCCTTTCACATTCACGTCCCTACTACAGTACCTCACATAGTACTGAGCATCATGCAGACACTATCTTCCACGCCATCCCTTTCACATTCACATCCGTACTACAGAAGCTCACATAGTACTGAGCATCATCCAGACACTCTATTCCACACCGTCCCTTTCACATTCACGGTCCCTACTACAGTACCTCAGGTAGTACTGAGCTTCATCCAGATACTCTCTTCCACAAAATCACTTTCCCATTCACGTCCCTACGACAGTACCTCATATACTACTGACCATCATCCAGACACTCTCTTCCACACCGTCCCTTTCCTATACACGTCCCTACTATCTCAGATGGTACTGAGCATCATCCAGAGACTCTCTTCCACACGGTCCCTTTCACATTCACATCCCTACTACCTCACATAGTACTGAGCATTATCCAGAAACTCACTTTCACACCATCCCTTTGACATTCACGTCCCAACTACAGTACCTCAGAAACAACTGAGCATCATGCAGACATTCTCGTCCACACCATCCTTTTACATTCACGTCCCTAATACCTCACATAGTACTGAGCACCATCCAGACACTCTCTTCCACACTGTCCCTTTCACATTCACGTCCCTACTACAGTACCTCACATAGTAATAAGCATCATCCAGACACTCTTTTCCACACGGTCCCTTTCACATTCACGTCCCTCCTACCTCACATAGTACTGCGCATCATCCAGACACTCTCTTCCACACCGTCCCTTTCACATTCACGTCCCTGCTACAGTACCTCACAAACTGCTGAGCATCATCCAGACATTCTCTTCCAGACCATCCCTTTTACATTCACATCCCTGCTACCTCACATAGTACTGAGTATTATCCAGACACTCTCTTCCACACCGTCCCTTTCACATTCACTTCCCTACTATCTCACATACTACTGAGCATCATGCAGACACTCTCTTCCACAGCATCCCTTTCACATTCACATCCCGACTACAGTACCTCACAAAGTACTGAGCATCATCCAGACACTCTCTTCCACACTGTCCCTTTCACATTCACGTCCCTACCACAGGACCTCACAAAGTACTGAGCATCATCCAGACACTCTCTTCCACACCATCTCTTTCACATTCACGTCCCTAGAAAAGCACGTCACATAGTACTGAGCATCATCCAGACACTCTCTTCCACACCGTCCCTTTCACATTCACGTCCGTACTACAGTACCTCACATAGTACCGAGCATCATCCAGACACTCTCTTCCACACCGTCCCTTGCACATTCACGTCCCTACTACAGTACCTAACACAGTACCGAGCATCATCCAGACACTCTCATCCACACCATCCCTTTCACATTCACATCCCTACCCCAGTACCTCACATAGTACTGAGCATCATCCAGACACACTCTTCCACACCGTCCCTTTCACATTCACATCCCTACTACAGTACCTCACATAGTACTGAGCATCATCCAGACACTCTCTTCCACACCGTCCCTTGCACAGTCACGTCCCTACTACAGTACCTCAAGTAGTACTGAGCATCATCCAGACACTCTCTTCCACACCATCCCTTTCACATTCATGTCCCTGCGACAGTACCTCACATAGTACTGAGCATCATCCAGACACTCTCTTCCACACCGTCCCTTTCACATTCACGTCCCTACTACAGTACCTCACATAGTACTGAGCATCATCCAGTCACTCTCTTGCACACCGTCCCTTTCACATTTACGTCCCTACCACCTCACATTGTACTGAGCATCATCCAGACACTCTCTTCCACACCGTCCCTTTCACATTCACGTCCCTACCACAGGACCTCTGATAGTACTGAGCATCATCCAGACACTCTCTTCCACACCATCCCTTTCACATTCACGTCCCTACTACAGTTCCTCACTTAGTACTGATCATCATCCAGACACTCTCTTCCACACCGTCCCTTTCATATTCACGTCCCTACTACATTACCTCAGATGGTACTGAGCATCATCCAGACACTCTCTTCCACACCGTCCCTTTCACATTCACGTCCCTACTACAGTACCTCAGATAGTACTGAGCATCATCCAGACACTCTCTTCCACACCGTCTCTTTCACATTCACGTCCCTACTACAGTACCTCACATAGTACCGAGCATCATCCAGACACTCTCTTCCACACCATCCCTTTCACATTCACATCCGTACTACAGAAGCTCACATAGTACTGAGCATCATCCAGACACTCTCTTCCACACCGTCCCTTTCACATTCACGTCCCTACTACAGTACCTCAGGTAGTACTGAGCTTCATCCAGACACTCTCTTCCACAACATCACTTTCCCATTCACGTCCCTACGACAGTACCTCATATACTACTGACCATCATCCAGACACTCTCTTCCACACCGTCCCTTTCATATACACGTCCCTACTATCTCAGATGGTACTGAGCATCATCCAGAGACTCTCTTCCACACGGTCCCTTTCACATTCACATCCCTACTACCTCACATAGTACTGAGCATTATCCAGAAACTCACTTTCACACCATCCCTTTGACATTCACGTCCCAACTACAGTACCTCAGAAACAACTGAGCATCATGCAGACATTCTCGTCCACACCATCCCTTTTACATTCACGTCCCTAATACCTCACATAGTACTGAGCACCATCCAGACACTCTCTTCCACACCGTCCCTTTCACATTCACGTCCCTACTACAGTACCTCACATAGTAATAAGCATCATCCAGACACTCTTTTGCACACGGTCCCTTTCACATTCACGTCCCTACTACCTCACATAGTACTGCGCATCATCCAGACACTCTCTTCCACACCGTCCCTTTCACATTCACGTCGCTGCTACAGTACCTCACAAACTGCTGAGCATCATCCAGACATTCTCTTCCAGACCATCCCTTTTACATTCACATCCCTACTACCTCACATAGTACTGAGTATTATCCAGACACTCTCTTCCACACCGTCCCTTTCACATTCACTTCCCTACTATCTCACATACTACTGAGCATCATGCAGACACTCTCTTCCACAGCATCCCTTTCACATTCACATCCCGACTACAGTACCTCACAAAGTACTGAGCATCATCCAGACACTCTCTTCCACACCGTCCCTTTCACATTCACGTCCCTACTACAGTACCTCACATAGTACTGAGCATCATCCAGTCACTCTCTTGCACACCGTCCCTTTCACATTTACGTCCCTACCACCTCACATTGTACTGAGCATCATCCAGACACTCTCTTCCACACCGTCCCTTTCACATTCACGTCCCTACCACAGGACCTCTGATAGTACTGAGCATCATCCAGACACTCTCTTCCACACCATCCCTTTCACATTCACGTCCCTACTACAGTTCCTCACTTAGTACTGATCATCATCCAGACACTCTCTTCCACACCGTCCCTTTCATATTCACGTCCCTACTACATTACCTCAGATGGTACTGAGCATCATCCAGACACTCTCTTCCACACCGTCCCTTTCACATTCACGTCCCTACTACAGTACCTCAGATAGTACTGAGCATCATCCAGACACTCTCTTCCACACCGTCTCTTTCACATTCACGTCCCTACTACAGTACCTCACATAGTACCGAGCATCATCCAGACACTCTCTTCCACACCATCCCTTTCACATTCACATCCGTACTACAGAAGCTCACATAGTACTGAGCATCATCCAGACACTCTCTTCCACACCGTCCCTTTCACATTCACGTCCCTACTACAGTACCTCAGGTAGTACTGAGCTTCATCCAGACACTCTCTTCCACAACATCACTTTCCCATTCACGTCCCTACGACAGTACCTCATATACTACTGACCATCATCCAGACACTCTCTTCCACACCGTCCCTTTCATATACACGTCCCTACTATCTCAGATGGTACTGAGCATCATCCAGAGACTCTCTTCCACACGGTCCCTTTCACATTCACATCCCTACTACCTCACATAGTACTGAGCATTATCCAGAAACTCACTTTCACACCATCCCTTTGACATTCACGTCCCAACTACAGTACCTCAGAAACAACTGAGCATCATGCAGACATTCTCGTCCACACCATCCCTTTTACATTCACGTCCCTAATACCTCACATAGTACTGAGCACCATCCAGACACTCTCTTCCACACCGTCCCTTTCACATTCACGTCCCTACTACAGTACCTCACATAGTAATAAGCATCATCCAGACACTCTTTTGCACACGGTCCCTTTCACATTCACGTCCCTACTACCTCACATAGTACTGCGCATCATCCAGACACTCTCTTCCACACCGTCCCTTTCACATTCACGTCGCTGCTACAGTACCTCACAAACTGCTGAGCATCATCCAGACATTCTCTTCCAGACCATCCCTTTTACATTCACATCCCTACTACCTCACATAGTACTGAGTATTATCCAGACACTCTCTTCCACACCGTCCCTTTCACATTCACTTCCCTACTATCTCACATACTACTGAGCATCATGCAGACACTCTCTTCCACAGCATCCCTTTCACATTCACATCCCGACTACAGTACCTCACAAAGTACTGAGCATCATCCAGACACTCTCTTCCACACTGTCCCTTTCACATTCACGTCCCTACCACAGGACCTCACAAAGTACTGAGCATCATCCAGACACTCTCTTCCACACCATCTCTTTCACATTCACGTCCCTAGAAAAGCACGTCACATAGTACTGAGCATCATCCAGACACTCTCTTCCACACCGTCCCTTGCACATTCACGTCCCTACTACAGTACCTAACACAGTACCGAGCATCATCCAGACACTCTCATCCACACCATCCCTTTCACATTCACGTCCCTACCCCAGTACCTCACATAGTACTGAGCATCATCCAGACACTCTCTTCCACACCGTCCCTTTCACATTCACGTCCGTACTACAGTACCTCACATAGTACCGAGCATCATCCAGACACTCTGTTCCACACCGTCCCTTGCACATTCACGTCCCTACTACAGTACCTAACACAGTACTGAGCATCATCCAGACACTCTCATCCACACCGTCCCTTTCACATTCACGTCCCTACTACAGTACCTCACATAGTACTGAGCATCATCCAGACACACTCTTCCACACCGTCCCTTTCTCATTCACGTCCCTACTACAGGACCTCTGATAGTACTGAGCATCATCCAGACACTCTCTTCCACACCATCCCTTTCACATTCACGTCCCTACTACAGTTCCTCACTTAGTACTGATCATCATCCAGACACTCTCTTCCACACCGTCCCTTTCATATTCACGTCCCTACTACATTACCTCAGATGGTACTGAGCATCATCCAGACACTCTCTTCCACACCGTCCCTTTCACATTCACGTCCCTACTACAGTACCTCAGATAGTACTGAGCATCATCCAGACACTCTCTTCCACACCGTCTCTTTCACATTCACGTCCCTACTACAGTACCTCACATAGTACCGAGCATCATCCAGACACTCTCTTCCACACCATCCCTTTCACATTCACATCCGTACTACAGAAGCTCACATAGTACTGAGCATCATCCAGACACTCTCTTCCACACCGTCCCTTTCACATTCACGTCCCTACTACAGTACCTCAGGTAGTACTGAGCTTCATCCAGACACTCTCTTCCACAACATCACTTTCCCATTCACGTCCCTACGACAGTACCTCATATACTACTGACCATCATCCAGACACTGTCTTCCACACCGTCCCTTTCATATACACGTCCCTACTATCTCAGATGGTACTGAGCATCATCCAGAGACTCTCTGCCACACGGTCCCTTTCACGATTCACATCCCTACTACCTCACATAGTACTGAGCATTATCCAGAAACTCACTTTCACACCATCCCTTTGACATTCACGTCCCAACTACAGTACCTCAGAAACAACTGAGCATCATGCAGACATTCTCGTCCACACCATCCCTTTTACATTCACGTCCCTAATACCTCACATAGTACTGAGCACCATCCAGACACTCTCTTCCACACCGTCCCTTTCACATTCACGTCCCTACTACAGTACCTCACATAGTAATAAGCATCATCCAGACACTCTTTTGCACACGGTCCCTTTCACATTCACGTCCCTACTACCTCACATAGTACTGCGCATCATCCAGACACTCTCTTCCACACCGTCCCTTTCACATTCACGTCCCTGCTACAGTACCTCACAAACTGCTGAGCATCATCCAGACATTCTCTTCCAGACCATCCCTTTTACATTCACATCCCTACTACCTCACATAGTACTGAGTATTATCCAGACACTCTCTTCCACACCGTCCCTTTCACATTCACTTCCCTACTATCTCACATACTACTGAGCATCATGCAGACACTCTCTTCCACAGCATCCCTTTCACATTCACATCCCGACTACAGTACCTCACAAAGTACTGAGCATCATCCAGACACTCTCTTCCACACTGTCCCTTTCACATTCACGTCCCTACCACAGGACCTCACAAAGTACTGAGCATCATCCAGACACTCTCTTCCACACCATCTCTTTCACATTCACGTCCCTAGAAAAGCACGTCACATAGTACTGAGCATCATCCAGACACTCTCTTCCACACCGTCCCTTGCACATTCACGTCCCTACTACAGTACCTAACACAGTACCGAGCATCATCCAGACACTCTCATCCACACCATCCCTTTCACATTCACGTCCATACCCCAGTACCTCACATAGTACTGAGCATCATCCAGACACTCTCTTCCACACCGTCCCTTTCACATTCACGTCCGTACTACAGTACCTCACATAGTACCGAGCATCATCCAGACACTCTGTTCCACACCGTCCCTTGCACATTCACGTCCCTACTACAGTACCTCACATAGTACTGAGCATCATCCAGACACACTCTTCCACACCGTCCCTTTCTCATTCACGTCCCTACTACAGGACCTCTGATAGTACTGAGCATCATCCAGACACTCTCTTCCACACCATCCCTTTCACATTCACGTCCCTACTACAGTTCCTCACTTAGTACTGATCATCATCCAGACACTCTCTTCCACACCGTCCCTTTCATATTCACGTCCCTACTACATTACCTCAGATGGTACTGAGCATCATCCAGACACTCTCTTCCACACCGTCCCTTTCACATTCACGTCCCTACTACAGTACCTCAGATAGTACTGAGCATCATCCAGACACTCTCTTCCACACCGTCTCTTTCACATTCACGTCCCTACTACAGTACCTCACATAGTACCGAGCATCATCCAGACACTCTCTTCCACACCATCCCTTTCACATTCACATCCGTACTACAGAAGCTCACATAGTACTGAGCATCATCCAGACACTCTCTTCCACACCGTCCCTTTCACATTCACGTCCCTACTACAGTACCTCAGGTAGTACTGAGCTTCATCCAGACACTCTCTTCCACAACATCACTTTCCCATTCACGTCCCTACGACAGTACCTCATATACTACTGACCATCATCCAGACACTGTCTTCCACACCGTCCCTTTCATATACACGTCCCTACTATCTCAGATGGTACTGAGCATCATCCAGAGACTCTCTGCCACACGGTCCCTTTCACATTCACATCCCTACTACCTCACATAGTACTGAGCATTATCCAGAAACTCACTTTCACACCATCCCTTTGACATTCACGTCCCAACTACAGTACCTCAGAAACAACTGAGCATCATGCAGACATTCTCGTCCACACCATCCCTTTTACATTCACGTCCCTAATACCTCACATAGTACTGAGCACCATCCAGACACTCTCTTCCACACCGTCCCTTTCACATTCACGTCCCTACTACAGTACCTCACATAGTAATAAGCATCATCCAGACACTCTTTTGCACACGGTCCCTTTCACATTCACGTCCCTACTACCTCACATAGTACTGCGCATCATCCAGACACTCTCTTCCACACCGTCCCTTTCACATTCACGTCCCTGCTACAGTACCTCACAAACTGCTGAGCATCATCCAGACATTCTCTTCCAGACCATCCCTTTTACATTCACATCCCTACTACCTCACATAGTACTGAGTATTATCCAGACACTCTCTTCCACACCGTCCCTTTCACATTCACTTCCCTACTATCTCACATACTACTGAGCATCATGCAGACACTCTCTTCCACAGCATCCCTTTCACATTCACATCCCGACTACAGTACCTCACAAAGTACTGAGCATCATCCAGACACTCTCTTCCACACTGTCCCTTTCACATTCACGTCCCTACCACAGGACCTCACAAAGTACTGAGCATCATCCAGACACTCTCTTCCACACCATCTCTTTCACATTCACGTCCCTAGAAAAGCACGTCACATAGTACTGAGCATCATCCAGACACTCTCTTCCACACCGTCCCTTTCACATTCACGTCCGTACTACAGTACCTCACATAGTACCGAGCATCATCCAGACACTCTCTTCCACACCGTCCCTTGCACATTCACGTCCCTACTACAGTACCTAACACAGTACCGAGCATCATCCAGACACTCTCATCCACACCGTCCCTTTCACATTCACGTCCCTACTACAGTACCTCACATAGTACTGAGCATCATGCAGACACTATCTTCCACGCCATCCCTTTCACATTCACATCCGTACTACAGAAGCTCACATAGTACTGAGCATCATCCAGACACTCTATTCCACACCGTCCCTTTCACATTCACGTCCCTACTACAGTACCTCAGGTAGTACTGAGCTTCATCCAGATACTCTCTTCCACAAAATCACTTTCCCATTCACGTCCCTACGACAGTACCTCATATACTACTGACCATCATCCAGACACTCTCTTCCACACCGTCCCTTTCCTATACACGTCCCTACTATCTCAGATGGTACTGAGCATCATCCAGAGACTCTCTTCCACACGGTCCCTTTCACATTCACATCCCTACTACCTCACATAGTACTGAGCATTATCCAGAAACTCACTTTCACACCATCCCTTTGACATTCACGTCCCAACTACAGTACCTCAGAAACAACTGAGCATCATGCAGACATTCTCGTCCACACCATCCCTTTTACATTCACGTCCCTAATACCTCACATAGTACTGAGCACCATCCAGACACTCTCTTCCACACTGTCCCTTTCACATTCACGTCCCTACTACAGTACCTCACATAGTAATAAGCATCATCCAGACACTCTTTTCCACACGGTCCCTTTCACATTCACGTCCCTCCTACCTCACATAGTACTGCGCATCATCCAGACACTCTCTTCCACACCGTCCCTTTCACATTCACGTCCCTGCTACAGTACCTCACAAACTGCTGAGCATCATCCAGACATTCTCTTCCAGACCATCCCTTTTACATTCACATCCCTGCTACCTCACATAGTACTGAGTATTATCCAGACACTCTCTTCCACACCGTCCCTTTCACATTCACTTCCCTACTATCTCACATACTACTGAGCATCATGCAGACACTCTCTTCCACAGCATCCCTTTCACATTCACATCCCGACTACAGTACCTCACAAAGTACTGAGCATCATCCAGACACTCTCTTCCACACTGTCCCTTTCACATTCACGTCCCTACCACAGGACCTCACAAAGTACTGAGCATCATCCAGACACTCTCTTCCACACCATCTCTTTCACATTCACGTCCCTAGAAAAGCACGTCACATAGTACTGAGCATCATCCAGACACTCTCTTCCACACCGTCCCTTTCACATTCACGTCCGTACTACAGTACCTCACATAGTACCGAGCATCATCCAGACACTCTCTTCCACACCGTCCCTTGCACATTCACGTCCCTACTACAGTACCTAACACAGTACCGAGCATCATCCAGACACTCTCATCCACACCATCCCTTTCACATTCACATCCCTACCCCAGTACCTCACATAGTACTGAGCATCATCCAGACACACTCTTCCACACCGTCCCTTTCACATTCACATCCCTACTACAGTACCTCACATAGTACTGAGCATCATCCAGACACTCTCTTCCACACCGTCCCTTGCACAGTCACGTCCCTACTACAGTACCTCAAGTAGTACTGAGCATCATCCAGACACTCTCTTCCACACCATCCCTTTCACATTCATGTCCCTGCGACAGTACCTCACATAGTACTGAGCATCATCCAGACACTCTCTTCCACACCGTCCCTTTCACATTCACGTCCCTACTACAGTACCTCACATAGTACTGAGCATCATCCAGTCACTCTCTTGCACACCGTCCCTTTCACATTTACGTCCCTACCACCTCACATTGTACTGAGCATCATCCAGACACTCTCTTCCACACCGTCCCTTTCACATTCACGTCCCTACCACAGGACCTCTGATAGTACTGAGCATCATCCAGACACTCTCTTCCACACCATCCCTTTCACATTCACGTCCCTACTACAGTTCCTCACTTAGTACTGATCATCATCCAGACACTCTCTTCCACACCGTCCCTTTCATATTCACGTCCCTACTACATTACCTCAGATGGTACTGAGCATCATCCAGACACTCTCTTCCACACCGTCCCTTTCACATTCACGTCCCTACTACAGTACCTCAGATAGTACTGAGCATCATCCAGACACTCTCTTCCACACCGTCTCTTTCACATTCACGTCCCTACTACAGTACCTCACATAGTACCGAGCATCATCC
The DNA here is from genome assembly GCF_030028105.1 of Mobula birostris. Lineage (NCBI taxonomy): Eukaryota > Metazoa > Chordata > Chondrichthyes > Myliobatiformes > Myliobatidae > Mobula > Mobula birostris. Next base: position 31,874 of record NW_027274103.1, read on the forward strand.
AGACACTCTCTTCCACACCATCCCTTTCACATTCACATCCGTACTACAGAAGCTCACATAGTACTGAGCATCATCCAGACACTCTCTTCCACACCGTCCCTTTCACATTCACGTCCCTACTACAGTACCTCAGGTAGTACTGAGCTTCATCCAGACACTCTCTTCCACAACATCACTTTCCCATTCACGTCCCTACGACAGTACCTCATATACTACTGACCATCATCCAGACACTCTCTTCCACACCGTCCCTTTCATATAGACGTCCCTACTATCTCAGATGGTACTGAGCATCATCCAGAGACTCTCTTCCACACGGTCCCTTTCACATTCACATCCCTACTACCTCACATAGTACTGAGCATTATCCAGAAACTCACTTTCACACCATCCCTTTGACATTCACGTCCCAACTACAGTACCTCAGAAACAACTGAGCATCATGCAGACATTCTCGTCCACACCATCCCTTTTACATTCACGTCCCTAATACCTCACATAGTACTGAGCACCATCCAGACACTCTCTTCCACACCGTCCCTTTCACATTCACGTCCCTACTACAGTACCTCACATAGTAATAAGCATCATCCAGACACTCTTTTGCACACGGTCCCTTTCACATTCACGTCCCTACTACCTCACATAGTACTGCGCATCATCCAGACACTCTCTTCCACACCGTCCCTTTCACATTCACGTCCCTGCTACAGTACCTCACAAACTGCTGAGCATCATCCAGACATTCTCTTCCAGACCATCCCTTTTACATTCACATCCCTACTACCTCACATAGTACTGAGTATTATCCAGACACTCTCTTCCACACCGTCCCTTTCACATTCACTTCCCTACTATCTCACATACTACTGAGCATCATGCAGACACTCTCTTCCACAGCATCCCTTTCACATTCACATCCCGACTACAGTACCTCACAAAGTACTGAGCATCATCCAGACACTCTCTTCCACACTGTCCCTTTCACATTCACGTCCCTACCACAGGACCTCACAAAGTACTGAGCATCATCCAGACACTCTCTTCCACACCATCTCTTTCACATTCACGTCCCTAGAAAAGCACGTCACATAGTACTGAGCATCATCCAGACACTCTCTTCCACACCGTCCCTTGCACATTCACGTCCCTACTACAGTACCTAACACAGTACCGAGCATCATCCAGACACTCTCATCCACACCATCCCTTTCACATTCACGTCCATACCCCAGTACCTCACATAGTACTGAGCATCATCCAGACACTCTCTTCCACACCGTCCCTTTCACATTCACGTCCGTACTACAGTACCTCACATAGTACCGAGCATCATCCAGACACTCTGTTCCACACCGTCCCTTGCACATTCACGTCCCTACTACAGTACCTAACACAGTACCGAGCATCATCCAGACACTCTCATCCACACCGTCCCTTTCACATTCACGTCCCTACTACAGTACCTCACATAGTACTGAGCATCATCCAGACACACTCTTCCACACCGTCCCTTTCTCATTCACGTCCCTACTACAGGACCTCTGATAGTACTGAGCATCATCCAGACACTCTCTTCCACACCATCCCTTTCACATTCACGTCCCTACTACAGTTCCTCACTTAGTACTGATCATCATCCAGACACTCTCTTCCACACCGTCCCTTTCATATTCACGTCCCTACTACATTACCTCAGATGGTACTGAGCATCATCCAGACACTCTCTTCCACACCGTCCCTTTCACATTCACGTCCCTACTACAGTACCTCAGATAGTACTGAGCATCATCCAGACACTCTCTTCCACACCATCCCTTTCACATTCACATCCCTACTACAGTACCTCACATAGTACTGAGCATCATCCAGACACTCTCTTCCACACCATCCCTTTCACATTCACAGCCGTACTACAGTACCTCACATAGTGTTGAGCATCATCCAGACACTCTCTTCCACACCGTCCCTATCACATTCACGTCCCTACTACAGTACCTCAAATAGTACTGAGCATCATCCAGACACTCTCTTCCAGACCGTCCCTTTGACATTCACGACCCTACTACGGTACCTCACATCGTACTGAGCATCATCCAGACTCTCTGTTCCACACCGTCCCTTTCACATTCACGTCCGTACCACCTCACAAAGTACTGAGCATCATCCAGACACTCTCTTCCACACCGATCCTTTATATTCACGTCCCTACCACAGTACCTCACATAGTACTGAGCATCATCCAGACACTCTCTTCCACACCGTCCCTTTCACATTCACGTCCCTACTACAGTACCTCACATAGTACTGAGCATCATCCAGACACTCTCTTCCACACCGTCCCTTTCACATTCACGTCCCTACTACCTGACATAGTACTGAGCATCATCCAGACACTCTCTTCCACACCATCCCTTTCACATTCACAGCCGTACTACAGTACCTCACATAGTGCTGAGCATCATCCAGACACTCTCTTCCACACCATCCCTTTCACATTCACAGCCTTACTACAGTACCTCACATAGTGCTGAGCATCATCCGGACACTCAATTCCACACCGTCCCTTTCACATTCACGTCCCTACAACAGTATCTCACATAGTACCGAGCATCATCCAGACACTCTCTTCCACACCGTTCCTTTCACATTCATGTCCCTACTACAGTACCTCAAATAGTACTGAGCATCGTCCAGACACTCTCTTCCACTCCGTCCCTTTCACATTCACGTCCCTACTACAGTACCTCACATAGTACTGAGCATCATGCAGACACTATCTTCCACGCCATCCCTTTCACATTCACATCCGTACTACAGAAGCTCACATAGTACTGAGCATCATCCAGACACTCTCTTCCACACCGTCCCTTTCACATTCACGTCCCTACTACAGTACCTCAGGTAGTACTGAGCTTCATCCAGATACTCTCTTCCACAACATCACTTTCCCATTCACGTCCCTACGACAGTACCTCATATACTACTGACCATCATCCAGACACTCTCTTCCACACCGTCCCTTTCCTATACACGTCCCTACTATCTCAGATGGTACTGAGCATCATCCAGAGACTCTCTTCCACACGGTCCCTTTCACATTCACATCCCTACTACCTCACATAGTACTGAGCATTATCCAGAAACTCACTTTCACACCATCCCTTTGACATTCACGTCCCAACTACAGTACCTCAGAAACAACTGAGCATCATGCAGACATTCTCGTCCACACCATCCCTTTTACATTCACGTCCCTAATACCTCACATAGTACTGAGCACCATCCAGACACTCTCTTCCACACTGTCCCTTTCACATTCACGTCCCTACTACAGTACCTCACATAGTAATAAGCATCATCCAGACACTCTTTTCCACACGGTCCCTTTCACATTCACGTCCCTACTACCTCACATAGTACTGCGCATCATCCAGACACTCTCTTCCACACCGTCCCTTTCACATTCACGTCCCTGCTACAGTACCTCACAAACTGCTGAGCATCATCCAGACATTCTCTTCCAGACCATCCCTTTTACATTCACATCCCTGCTACCTCACATAGTACTGAGTATTATCCAGACACTCTCTTCCACACCGTCCCTTTCACATTCACTTCCCTACTATCTCACATACTACTGAGCATCATGCAGACACTCTCTTCCACAGCATCCCTTTCACATTCACATCCCGACTACAGTACCTCACAAAGTACTGAGCATCATCCAGACACTCTCTTCCACACTGTCCCTTTCACATTCACGTCCCTACCACAGGACCTCACAAAGTACTGAGCATCATCCAGACACTCTCTTCCACACCATCTCTTTCACATTCACGTCCCTAGAAAAGCACGTCACATAGTACTGAGCATCATCCAGACACTCTCTTCCACACCGTCCCTTTCACATTCACGTCCGTACTACAGTACCTCACATAGTACCGAGCATCATCCGGACACTCTCTTCCACACCGTCCCTTGCACATTCACGTCCCTACTACAGTACCTAACACAGTACCGAGCATCATCCAGACACTCTCATCCACACCATCCCTTTCACATTCACGTCCCTACCCCAGTACCTCACATAGTACTGAGCATCATCCAGACACACTCTTCCACACCGTCCCTTTCACATTCACATCCCTACTACAGTACCTCACATAGTACTGAGCATCATCCAGACACTCTCTTCCACACCGTCCCTTGCACAGTCACGTCCCTACTACAGTACCTCAAGTAGTACTGAGCATCATCCAGACACTCTCTTCCACACCATCCCTTTCACATTCATGTCCCTGCGACAGTACCTCACATAGTACTGAGCATCATCCAGACACTCTCTTCCACACCGTCCCTTTCACATTCACGTCCCTACTACAGTACCTCACATAGTACTGAGCATCATCCAGTCACTCTCTTGCACACCGTCCCTTTCACATTTACGTCCCTACCACCTCACATTGTACTGAGCATCATCCAGACACTCTCTTCCACACCGTCCCTTTCACATTCACGTCCCTACCACAGGACCTCACAAAGTACTGAGCATCATCCAGACACTCTCTTCCACACCATCTCTTTCACATTCACGTCCCTAGAAAAGCACGTCACATAGTACTGAGCATCATCCAGACACTGTCTTCCACACCGTCCCTTTCACATTCACGTCCGTACTACAGTACCTCACATAGTACCGAGCATCATCCAGACACTCTCTTCCACACCGTCCCTTGCACATTCACGTCCCTACTACAGTACCTCACATCATACCGAGCATCATCCAGACACTATCTTCCACACCGTCCCTTTCACATTCACGTCCCTACTACAGTACCTCACATAGTACTGAGCATCATCCAAACACTCTCTTCCACACCGTCCCTTTCACATTCACATCCCTACTACAGTACCTCACATAGTACTGAGCATCATCCAGACACTCTCTTCCACACCATCCCTTTCACATTCACATCCCTACTACAGTACCTCACATAGTACTGAGCATCATCCAGACACTCTCTTCCACACCATCCCTTTCACATTCACAGCCGTACTACAGTACCTCACATAGTGTTGAGCATCATCCAGACACTCTCTTCCACACCGTCCCTATCACATTCACGTCCCTACTACAGTACCTCAAATAGTACTGAGCATCATCCAGACACTCTCTTCCAGACCGTCCCTTTGACATTCACGACCCTACTACGGTACCTCACATCGTACTGAGCATCATCCAGACTCTCTGTTCCACACCGTCCCTTTCACATTCACGTCCGTACCACCTCACAAAGTACTGAGCATCATCCAGACACTCTCTTCCACACCGATCCTTTATATTCACGTCCCTACCACAGTACCTCACATAGTACTGAGCATCATCCAGACACTCTCTTCCACACCGTCCCTTTCACATTCACGTCCCTACTACAGTACCTCACATAGTACTGAGCATCATCCAGACACTCTCTTCCACACCGTCCCTTTCACATTCACGTCCCTACTACCTGACATAGTACTGAGCATCATCCAGACACTCTCTTCCACACCATCCCTTTCACATTCACAGCCGTACTACAGTACCTCACATAGTGCTGAGCATCATCCAGACACTCTCTTCCACACCATCCCTTTCACATTCACAGCCTTACTACAGTACCTCACATAGTGCTGAGCATCATCCGGACACTCAATTCCACACCGTCCCTTTCACATTCACGTCCCTACAACAGTATCTCACATAGTACCGAGCATCATCCAGACACTCTCTTCCACACCGTTCCTTTCACATTCATGTCCCTACTACAGTACCTCAAATAGTACTGAGCATCGTCCAGACACTCTCTTCCACTCCGTCCCTTTCACATTCACGTCCCTACTACAGTACCTCACATAGTACCGAGCATCATCCAGACACTCTCTTCCACACCATCCCTTTCACATTCACATCCGTACTACAGAAGCTCACATAGTACTGAGCATCATCCAGACACTCTCTTCCACACCGTCCCTTTCACATTCACGTCCCTACTACAGTACCTCAGGTAGTACTGAGCTTCATCCAGACACTCTTTTCCACACGGTCCCTTTCACATTCACGTCCCTACTACCTCACATAGTACTGCGCATCATCCAGACACTCTCTTCCACACCGTCCCTTTCACATTCACGTCCCTGCTACAGTACCTCACAAACTGCTGAGCATCATCCAGACATTCTCTTCCAGACCATCCCTTTTACATTCACATCCCTACTACCTCACATAGTACTGAGTATTATCCAGACACTCTCTTCCACACCGTCCCTTTCACATTCACTTCCCTACTATCTCACATACTACTGAGCATCATGCAGACACTCTCTTCCACAGCATCCCTTTCACATTCACATCCCGACTACAGTACCTCACAAAGTACTGAGCATCATCCAGACACTCTCTTCCACACTGTCCCTTTCACATTCACGTCCCTACCACAGGACCTCACAAAGTACTGAGCATCATCCAGACACTCTCTTCCACACCATCTCTTTCACATTCACGTCCCTAGAAAAGCACGTCACATAGTACTGAGCATCATCCAGATACTCTCTTCCACAACATCACTTTCCCATTCACGTCCCTACGACAGTACCTCATATACTACTGACCATCATCCAGACACTCTCTTCCACACCGTCCCTTTCATATACACGTCCCTACTATCTCAGATGGTACTGAGCATCATCCATTGACTCTCTTCCACACGGTCCCTTTCACATTCACATCCCTACTACCTCACATAGTACTGAGCATTATCCAGAAACTCACTTTCACACCATCCCTTTGACATTCACGTCCCAACTACAGTACCTCAGAAACAACTGAGCATCATGCAGACATTCTCGTCCACACCATCCCTTTTACATTCACGTCCCTAATACCTCACATAGTACTGAGCACCATCCAGACACTCTCTTCCACACTGTCCCTTTCACATTCACGTCCCTACTACAGTACCTCACATAGTAATAAGCATCATCCAGACACTCTTTTCCACACGGTCCCTTTCACATTCACGTCCCTACTACCTCACATAGTACTGCGCATCATCCAGACACTCTCTTCCACACCGTCCCTTTCACATTCACGTCCCTGCTACAGTACCTCACAAACTGCTGAGCATCATCCAGACATTCTCTTCCAGACCATCCCTTTTACATTCACATCCCTGCTACCTCACATAGTACTGAGTATTATCCAGACACTCTCTTCCACACCGTCCCTTTCACATTCACTTCCCTACTATCTCACATACTACTGAGCATCATGCAGACACTCTCTTCCACAGCATCCCTTTCACATTCACATCCCGACTACAGTACCTCACAAAGTACTGAGCATCATCCAGACACTCTCTTCCACACTGTCCCTTTCACATTCACGTCCCTACCACAGGACCTCACAAAGTACTGAGCATCATCCAGACACTCTCTTCCACACCATCTCTTTCACATTCACGTCCCTAGAAAAGCACGTCACATAGTACTGAGCATCATCCAGACACTCTCTTCCACACCGTCCCTTTCACATTCACGTCCGTACTACAGTACCTCACATAGTACCGAGCATCATCCAGACACTCTCTTCCACACCGTCCCTTGCACATTCACGTCCCTACTACAGTACCTAACACAGTACCGAGCATCATCCAGACACTCTCATCCACACCATCCCTTTCACATTCACGTCCCTACCCCAGTACCTCACATAGTACTGAGCATCATCCAGACACACTCTTCCACACCGTCCCTTTCACATTCACATCCCTACTACAGTACCTCACATAGTACTGAGCATCATCCAGACACTCTCTTCCACACCGTCCCTTGCACAGTCACGTCCCTACTACAGTACCTCAAGTAGTACTGAGCATCATCCAGACACTCTCTTCCACACCATCCCTTTCACATTCATGTCCCTGCGACAGTACCTCACATAGTACTGAGCATCATCCAGACACTCTCTTCCACACCGTCCCTTTCACATTCACGTCCCTACTACAGTACCTCACATAGTACTGAGCATCATCCAGTCACTCTCTTGCACACCGTCCCTTTCACATTTACGTCCCTACCACCTCACATTGTACTGAGCATCATCCAGACACTCTCTTCCACACCGTCCCTTTCACATTCACGTCCCTACCACAGGACCTCACAAAGTACTGAGCATCATCCAGACACTCTCTTCCACACCATCTCTTTCACATTCACGTCCCTAGAAAAGCACGTCACATAGTACTGAGCATCATCCAGACACTCTCTTCCACACCGTCCCTTTCACATTCACGTCCGTACTACAGTACCTCACATAGTACCGAGCATCATCCAGACACTCTCTTCCACACCGTCCCTTGCACATTCACGTCCCTACTACAGTACCTCACATCATACCGAGCATCATCCAGACACTATCTTCCACACCGTCCCTTTCACATTCACGTCCCTACTACAGTACCTCACATAGTACTGAGCATCATCCAAACACTCTCTTCCACACCGTCCCTTTCACATTCACATCCCTACTACAGTACCGCACATAGTACTGAGCATCATCCAGACACTCTCTTCCACACCATCGCTTTCACATTCACATCCCTACTACAGTACCTCACATAGTACTGAGCATCATCCAGACACTCTCTTCCACACCATCCCTTTCACATTCACAGCCGTACTACAGTACCTCACATAGTGTTGAGCATCATCCAGACACTCTCTTCCACACCGTCCCTATCACATTCACGTCCCTACTACAGTACCTCAAATAGTACTGAGCATCATCCAGACACTCTCTTCAAGACCGTCCCTTTGAGATTCACGACCCTACTACGGTACCTCACATCGTACTGAGCATCATCCAGACTCTCTGTTCCACACCGTCCCTTTCACATTCACGTCCGTACCACCTCACAAAGTACTGAGCATCATCCAGACACTCTCTTCCACACCGATCCTTTATATTCACGTCCCTACCACAGTACCTCACATAGTACTGAGCATCATCCAGACACTCTCTTCCACACCGTCCCTTTCACATTCACGTCCCTACTACAGTACCTCACATAGTACTGAGCATCATCCAGACACTCTCTTCCACACCGTCCCTTTCACATTCACGTCCCTAGTACCTCACATAGTACTGAGCATCATCCAGACACTCTCTTCCACACCATCCCTTTCACATTCACAGCCGTACTACAGTACCTCACATAGTGCTGAGCATCATCCAGACACTCTCTTGCACACCATCCCTTTCACATTCACAGCCTTACTACAGTACCTCACATAGTGCTGAGCATCATCCGGACACTCAATTCCACACCGTCCCTTTCACATTCACGTCCCTACAACAGTATCTCACATAGTACCGAGCATCATCCAGACACTCTCTTCCACACCGTTCCTTTCACATTCATGTCCCTACTACAGTACCTCAAATAGTACTGAGCATCGTCCAGACACTCTCTTCCACTCCGTCCCTTTCACATTCACGTCACTACTACAGTACCTCACAAAGTACTGAGCATCATCCAGACTCTCGCTTCCACACCGTCCCTTTCACATACAGATCCCCACTACAGTACCTCATATAATACTGAGCATCATCCAGACACTGTCTTCCACACCATCGCTTTCACATTTACGTCCCTACTACAGTACCTCACATCGTACCGAGCATAATCCAGACACTATCTTCCACACCGTCCCTTTCAGATTCACGTCCCTACTACAGTACCTCACATAGTACCGAGCTTTATCCAGACACTCTCTTCCACACCGTGCCTTTCAGATTCATATCGCTACTACAGTAGCTCACAAAGTACGCAGCATCATCCAGACACTCTCTTCCACACCTTCCCTTTCACATTCATGTCCCTACTACAGTACCTCACATAGTACTGGGCATCATCCAGACACTCTCTTCCACACCGTCCCTTGCACATTCACGTCCCTACTACGGTACCTCACACAGTACCGAGCATAATCCAGACACTCTCTTCCACACCATCCCTTTCACATTCACATCCCTACTACAGTACCTCACATCGTACCGAGCATCATCCAGACACTATCTTCCACACCGTCCCTTTCACATTCACGTCCCTACTACAGTACCTCACATAGTACTGAGCACCATCCAGACACTCTCTTCCAGACCGTCCCTTTCACATTCACGTCCCTACTACAGTACCTCACGTAGTACTGAGCATCATCCATACACTCTCTTCCAGACCGTCTCTTTCACATTCACGTCCCTAGGACAGTACCTCACAAAGTACTGATCATCATCCAGACACTATCTTCCACACCATCCCTTTCAAATCCACGTCCCTACTACAGTACGTCACATCGCACTGAGCATCATCCGGACACTCAATTCCACACCGTCCCTTTCACATTCACGTCCCTACAACAGTATCTCACATAGTACCGAGCATCATCCAGACACTCTCTTCCACACCGTCCCTTTCACATTCACGTCCCTACTACAGTATCTCACAAAGTACTGAGCATCATCCAGACACTCTCTTCCACACCGTCCCTTTCACATTCATGTCCCTACTACAGTACCTCAAATAGTACTGAGCATCGTCCAGACACTCTCTTCCACACCGTCCCTTTCACATTCACGTCACTACTACAGTACCTCAGATAGTACTGAGCATCATCCAGACACTCTCTTCCACACCATCCCTTTCACATTCACAGCCGTACTACAGTACCTCACATAGTGCTGAGCATCATCCAGACACTCTCTTCCACACCGTCCCTATCACATTCACGTCCCTACTACAGTACCTCAAATAGTACTGAGCATCATCCAGACACTCTCTTCCAGACCGTCCCTTTGACATTCACGACCCTACTACGGTACCTCACATAGTACTGAGCATCATCCAGACACTCTCTTCCACACCCTCCCTTTCACATTCAAGTTCCTACTACCTCATATAGTACTGAGCATCATCCAGACACTCTCGTCCACACCATCCCTTTCATATTCACATCCCGACTATAGTACCTCACATCGTACTGAGCATCATCCAGACTCTCTCTTCCACACCGTCCCTTTCACATTCACGTCCGTACCACCTCACAAAGTACTGAGCATCATCAAGACACTGTCTTCCACATCGTCCCTTTCACATTCACGTCTCTACTACAGTACCTCACACAGTACTGAGCATCATCCAGACACTCTCTTCCACACCGTCCCTTTCACATTCACATCCCTACTACAGTACCTCACATAGTACTGAGCATCATCCAGACACTCTCTTCCACACCATCCCTTTCACATTCACATCCCTACTACAGTACCTCACATAGTACTGAGCATCATCCAGACACTCTCTTCCACACCATCCCTTTCACATTCACAGCTGTACTACAGTACCTCACATAGTGCTGAGCATCATCCAGACACTCTCTTCCACACCGTCCCTATCACATTCACCTCCCTACTACAGTACCTCAAATAGTACTGAGCATCATCCAGACACTCTCTTCCAGACCGTCCCTTTGACATTCACGACCCTACTCCGGTACCTCACATCGTACTGAGCATCATCCAGACTCTCTGTTCCACACCGTCCCTTTCACATTCACGTCCGTACCACCTCACAAAGTACTGAGCATCATCCAGACACTCTCTACCACACCGTCCCTTTCACATTCACGTCCCTACTACAGTACCTCACATAGAACTGAGCATCATCCAGACACTCTCTTCCACACCGTCCCTTTCACATTCACGTCCGTACCACCTCACAAAGTACTGAGCATCATCCAGACACTCTCTTCCACACCGACCCTTTATATTCACGTCCCTACCACAGTACCTCACATAGTACTGAGCATCATCCAGACACTCTCTTCCACACCGTCCCTTTCACATTCACGTGCCTACTACAGTACCTCACATAGAACTGAGCATCATCCAGACACTCTCTTCCACACCATCCCTTTCACATTCACAGCCGTACTACAGTACCTCACATAGTGCTGAGCATCATCCAGACACTCTCTTCCACACCATCCCTTTCACATTCACAGCCATACTACAGTACCTCACCTAGTGCTGAGCATCATCCAGACACTCTCTTCCACACCATCTCTTTCACATTCACGTCCCTACTACAGTACCTCACGTAGTTCTGAGCATCATCCAGACACTCTCTTCCACACCGTCCCTTTCACATTCACGTCCCTACTACAGTACCTCACATACTACTGAGCATCATCCAGACACTCTCTTCCACACCGTCCCTTTCACATTCACGTCCCTACTACCTCACATAGTACTGAGCATCATCCAGACACTCTCTTCCACACCGTCGCTTTCACGTTCACGTCCCTACTACAGTACCTCACATAGTACTGAGCATCATCCAGACACTCTCTTCCACACATTCCCTTTCACATTCACGTCTCTACTACAGTCCCTCACATAGTACTGAGCATCATCCAGACACTCTCTTCGACACCGTCCGTTTCACATTCACATCCCTACTACAGTACCTCACAAATTACTGAGCATCATCCAGACACTCTCTTCCACACCGTCCCTTTCACATTCACGTCCCTACTACAGTACCTCACATCGTACCGAGCATCATCCAGACACTATCTTCCACACCGTCCCGTTCACATTCACGTCCCTACTACAGTACCTCACATAGTCCTGATCATCATCCAGACACTCTCTTCCACACCGTCCCTTTCACATTCACGTCCCTACTACAGTACCTCACGTAGTACTGAGCATCATCCATACACTCTCTTCCAGACCGTCTCTTTCACATTCACGTCCCTACGACAGTACCTCACAAAGTACTGATCATCATCCAGACACTATCTTCCACACCATCCCTTTCAAATTCACGTCCCTACTACAGTACCTCACATCGCACTGAGCATCATCCGGGCACTCAATTCCACACCGTCCCTTTCACATTCACGTCCCTACAACAGTATCTCACATAGTACCGAGCATCATCCAGACACTCTCTTCCACACCGTCCCTTTCACATTCATGTCCCTACTACAGTACCTCAAATAGTACTGAGCATCGTCCAGACACTCTCTTCCACACCGTCCCTTTCACATTCACGTCACTACTACAGTACCTCACAAAGTACTGAGCATCATCCAGACTCTCTCTTCCACACCGTCCCTTTCACATACAGATCCCCACTACAGTACCTCATATAATACTGAGCATCATCCAGACACTGTCTTCCACACCATCCCTTTCACATTCACGTCCCTACTACAGTACCTCACATCGTACCGAGCATAATACAGACACTATCTTCCACACCGTCCCTTTCACATTCACGTCCCTACTACAGTACCTCACATAGTACCGAGCTTTATCCAGACACTCTCTTCCACACCGTGCCTTTCAGATTCATATCGCTACTACAGTAGCTCACAAAGTACTGAGCATCATCCAGACACTCTCTTCCACACCTTCCCTTTCACATTCATGTCCCTACTACAGTACCTCACATAGTACTGGGCATCATCCAGACACTCTCTTCCACACCGTCCCTTTCACATTCACGTCCCTACTACAGTACCTCACGTAGTACTGAGCATCATCCAGACACTCTCTTCCACACCGTCCCTTGCACATTCACGTCCCTACTACGGTACCTCACACAGTACCGAGCATCATCCAGACACTCTCTTCCACACCATCCCTTTCACATTCACGTCCCTACAACAGTACCTTACATAGTACCGAGCATCATCCATACACTCTCTGGCACACAGTCCCTTTCACATTCACGTCCCTACCACCTCACATAGTACTGAGCATCATCAAGACACTCTCTTCCACATCGTCCCTTTGACATTCACATCACCACTACGTCACATAGTACTGAGCATCATCCAGACACTCTCTTCCACACCGTCCCTTTCACATTCACATCCCTACTACATACCTCATAAAGTACTGAGCATCATCGAGACACTCTCTTCCACACCTTCCCTTTCACATTCACATCCCTACTACAGTACCTCACATAGTACTGAGCATCATCCAGACACTCTCTTCCACACCGTCCCTTGCACATTCACGTCCCTACTACGGGACCTCACACAGTACCGAGCATCATCCAGACACTCTCTTCCACACCATCCCTTTCACATTCACATCCCTACTACAGTACCTCACATCGTACCGAGCATCATCCAGACACTATCTTCCACACCGTCCCTTTCACATTCACGTCCCTACTACAGTACCTCACATAGTACTGAGCACCATCCAGACACTCTCTTCCACACCATCCCTTTCACATTCACGTCGCTACTACAGTACCTCACTTAGTATTGAGCATCATCCAGACACTCTCTTCCAGACCGTCCCTTTCACATTCACGTCCCTACTACAGTACCTCACAAAGTACTGAGCATCATCAAGATACTCTATTCCACACCGTCCCTTTCACATAGAGGTCCCCACTACAGTACCTCATATAGTACAGAGCATCATCCAGACACTGTCTTCCACACCGTCCTTTTCACATTCACGTCCCTACTACAGTACCTCACATAGTACCGAGATTTATCGAGACACTCTCTTCCACACGGTCCCTTTCAGATTCAAGTCCCTACTACACTACCTCACATAGTACTGAGCATCATCAAGACACTCTCTTCCACACCGTCCCTTTCTCATTCACGTCCCTACTACAGGACCTCAGATAGTACTGAGCATCATCCAGACACTCTCTTCCACACCATCCCTTTCACATTCACGTCCCTACTACAGTTCCTCACTTAGTACTGATCATCATCCAGACACTCTCTTCCACACCGTCCCTTTCATATTCACGTCCCTACTACAGTACCTCAGATGGTACTGAGCATCATCCAGACACTCTCTTCCACACCGTCCCTTTCACATTCACGTCCCTACTACAGTACCTCACATAGTACTGAGCATCATCCAGACACTCTCTTCCACACCGTCTCTTTCACATTCACGTCCCTACTACAGTACCTCACATAGTACCGAGCATCATCCAGACACTCTCTTCCACACCGTCCCTTTCACATTCACGTCCCTACTACAGTACCTCACATAGTACTGAGCATCATCCAGACACTATCTTCCACACCATCCCTTTCACATTCACATCCGTACTACAGAAGCTCACATAGTACTGAGCATCATCCAGACACTCTCTTCCACACCGTCCCTTTCACATTCACATCCCTACTACCTCACATAGTACTGAGTATTATCCAGAAACTCACTTTCACACCATCCCTTTGACATTCACGTCCCAACTACAGTACCTCAGAAACAACTGAGCATCATGCAGACATTCTCGTCCACACCATCCCTTTTACATTCACATCCCTAATACCTCACATAGTACTGAGCACCATCCAGACACTCTCTTCCACACCGTCCCTTTCACATTCACGTCCCTACTACAGTACCTCACATAGAAATAAGCATCATCCAGACACTCTTTTCCACACGGTCCCTTTCACATTCACGTCCCTACTACCTCACATAGTACTGCGCATCATCCAGACACTCTCTTCCACACCGTCCCTTTGACATTCACGTCCCAACTACAGTACCTCAGAAACAACTGAGCATCATGCAGACATTCTCGTCCACACCATCCCTTTTACATTCACGTCCCTAATACCTCACATAGTACTGAGCACCATCCAGACACTCTCTTCCACACCGTCCCTTTCACATTCACGTCCCTACTACAGTACCTCACATAGTAATAAGCATCATCCAGACACTCTTTTCCACACGGTCCCTTTCACATTCACGTCCCTACTACCTCACATAGTACTGCGCATCATCCAGACACTCTCTTCCACACCGTCCCTTTCACATTCACGTCCCTGCTACAGTACCTCACAAACTGCTGAGCATCATCCAGACATTCTCTTCCAGACCATCCCTTTTACATTCACATCCCTACTACCTCACATAGTACTGAGTATTATCCAGACACTCTCTTCCACACCGTCCCTTTCACATTCACTTCCCTACTATCTCACATACTACTGAGCATCATGCAGACACTCTCTTCCACAGCATCCCTTTCACATTCACATCCCGACTACAGTACCTCACAAAGTACTGAGCATCATCCAGACACTCTCTTCCACACTGTCCCTTTCACATTCACGTCCCTACCACAGGACCTCACAAAGTACTGAGCATCATCCAGACACTCTCTTCCACACCATCTCTTTCACATTCACGTCCCTAGAAAAGCACGTCACATAGTACTGAGCATCATCCAGACACTCTCTTCCACACCGTCCCTTGCACATTCACGTCCCTACTACAGTACCTAACACAGTACCGAGCATCATCCAGACACTCTCATCCACACCATCCCTTTCACATTCACGTCCCTACCCCAGTACCTCACATAGTACTGAGCATCATCCAGACACTCTCTTCCACACCGTCCCTTTCACATTCACGTCCGTACTACAGTACCTCACATAGTACCGAGCATCATCCAGACACTCTCTTCCACACCGTCCCTTGCACATTCACGTCCCTACTACAGTACCTAACACAGTACCGAGCATCATCCAGACACTCTCATCCACACCGTCCCTTTCACATTCACGTCCCTACTACAGTACCTCACATAGTACTGAGCATCATCCAGACACACTCTTCCACACCGTCCCTTTCTCATTCACGTCCCTACTACAGGACCTCTGATAGTACTGAGCATCATCCAGACACTCTCTTCCACACCATCCCTTTCACATTCACGTCCCTACTACAGTTCCTCACTTAGTACTGATCATCATCCAGACACTCTCTTCCACACCGTCCCTTTCATATTCACGTCCCTACTACAGTACCTCAGATGGTACTGACCATCATCCAGACACTCTCTTCCACACCGTCCCTTTCACATTCACGTCCCTACTACAGTACCTCAGATAGTACTGAGCATCATCCAGACACTCTCTTCCACACCGTCTCTTTCACATTCACGTCCCTACTACAGTACCTCACATAGTACCGAGCATCATCCAGACACTCTCTTCCACACCATCCCTTTCACATTCACATCCGTACTACAGAAGCTCACATAGTACTGAGCATCATCCAGACACTCTCTTCCACACCGTCCCTTTCACATTCACGTCCCTACTACAGTACCTCAGGTAGTACTGAGCTTCATCCAGACACTCTCTTCCACAACATCACTTTCCCATTCACGTCCCTACGACAGTACCTCATATACTACTGACCATCATCCAGACACTGTCTTCCACACCGTCCCTACTATCTCAGATGGTACTGAGCATCATCCAGAGACTCTCTGCCACACGGTCCCTTTCACATTCACATCCCTACTACCTCACATAGTACTGAGCATTATCCAGAAACTCACTTTCACACCATCCCTTTGACATTCACGTCCCAACTACAGTACCTCAGAAACAACTGAGCATCATGCAGACATTCTCGTCCACACCATCCCTTTTACATTCACGTCCCTAATACCTCACATAGTACTGAGCACCATCCAGACACTCTCTTCCACACCGTCCCTTTCACATTCACGTCCCTACTACAGTACCTCACATAGTAATAAGCATCATCCAGACACTCTTTTCCACACGGTCCCTTTCACATTCACGTCCCTACTACCTCACATAGTACTGCGCATCATCCAGACACTCTCTTCCACACCGTCCCTTTCACATTCACGTCCCTGCTACAGTACCTCACAAACTGCTGAGCATCATCCAGACATTCTCTTCCAGACCATCCCTTTTACATTCACATCCCTACTACCTCACATAGTACTGAGTATTATCCAGACACTCTCTTCCACACCGTCCCTTTCACATTCACTTCCCTACTATCTCACATACTACTGAGCATCATGCAGACACTCTCTTCCACAGCATCCCTTTCACATTCACATCCCGACTACAGTACCTCACAAAGTACTGAGCATCATCCAGACACTCTCTTCCACACTGTCCCTTTCACATTCACGTCCCTACCACAGGACCTCACAAAGTACTGAGCATCATCCAGACACTCTCTTCCACACCATCTCTTTCACA
The DNA here is from genome assembly GCF_030028105.1 of Mobula birostris. Classification (NCBI taxonomy): domain Eukaryota; kingdom Metazoa; phylum Chordata; class Chondrichthyes; order Myliobatiformes; family Myliobatidae; genus Mobula; species Mobula birostris. The sequence goes on from NW_027274103.1 coordinate 50,030, forward strand.
TTCACGTCCCTAGAAAAGCACGTCACATAGTACTGAGCATCATCCAGACACTCTCTTCCACACCGTCCCTTTCACATTCACGTCCGTACTACAGTACCTCACATAGTACCGAGCATCATCCAGACACTCTCTTCCACACCGTCCCTTGCACATTCACGTCCCTACTACAGTACCTAACACAGTACCGAGCATCATCCAGACACTCTCATCCACACCGTCCCTTTCACATTCACGTCCCTACTACAGTACCTCACATAGTACTGAGCATCATGCAGACACTATCTTGCACGCCATCCCTTTCACATTCACATCCGTACTACAGAAGCTCACATAGTACTGAGCATCATCCAGACACTCTCTTCCACACCGTCCCTTTCACATTCACGTCCCTACTACAGTACCTCAGGTAGTACTGAGCTTCATCCAGATACTCTCTTCCACAACATCACTTTCCCATTCACGTCCCTACGACAGTACCTCATATACTACTGACCATCATCCAGACACTCTCTTCCACACCGTCCCTTTCATATACACGTCCCTACTATCTCAGATGGTACTGAGCATCATCCAGAGACTCTCTTCCACACGGTCCCTTTCACATTCACATCCCTACTACCTCACATAGTACTGAGCATTATCCAGAAACTCACTTTCACACCATCCCTTTGACATTCACGTCCCAACTACAGTACCTCAGAAACAACTGAGCATCATGCAGACATTCTCGTCCACACCATCCCTTTTACATTCACGTCCCTAATACCTCACATAGTACTGAGCACCATCCAGACACTCTCTTCCACACTGTCCCTTTCACATTCACGTCCCTACTACAGTACCTCACATAGTAATAAGCATCATCCAGACACTCTTTTCCACACGGTCCCTTTCACATTCACGTCCCTACTACCTCACATAGTACTGCGCATCATCCAGACACTCTCTTCCACACCGTCCCTTTCACATTCACGTCCCTGCTACAGTACCTCACAAACTGCTGAGCATCATCCAGACATTCTCTTCCAGACCATCCCTTTTACATTCACATCCCTGCTACCTCACATAGTACTGAGTATTATCCAGACACTCTCTTCCACACCGTCCCTTTCACATTCACTTCCCTACTATCTCACATACTACTGAGCATCATGCAGACACTCTCTTCCACAGCATCCCTTTCACATTCACATCCCGACTACAGTACCTCACAAAGTACTGAGCATCATCCAGACACTCTCTTCCACACTGTCCCTTTCACATTCACGTCCCTACCACAGGACCTCACAAAGTACTGAGCATCATCCAGACACTCTCTTCCACACCATCTCTTTCATATTCACGTCCCTAGAAAAGCACGTCACATAGTACTGAGCATCATCCAGACACTCTCTTCCACACCGTCCCTTTCACATTCACGTCCGTACTACAGTACCTCACATAGTACCGAGCATCATCCAGACACTCTCTTCCACACCGTCCCTTGCACATTCACGTCCCTACTACAGTACCTAACACAGTACCGAGCATCATCCAGACACTCTCATCCACACCATCCCTTTCACATTCACGTCCCTACCCCAGTACCTCACATAGTACTGAGCATCATCCAGACACACTCTTCCACACCGTCCCTTTCACATTCACATCCCTACTACAGTACCTCACATAGTACTGAGCATCATCCAGACACTCTCTTCCACACCGTCCCTTGCACAGTCACGTCCCTACTACAGTACCTCAAGTAGTACTGAGCATCATCCAGACACTCTCTTCCACACCATCCCTTTCACATTCATGTCCCTGCGACAGTACCTCACATAGTACTGAGCATCATCCAGACACTCTCTTCCACACCGTCCCTTTCACATTCACGTCCCTACTACAGTACCTCACATAGTACTGAGCATCATCCAGTCACTCTCTTGCACACCGTCCCTTTCACATTTACGTCCCTACCACCTCACATTGTACTGAGCATCATCCAGACACTCTCTTCCACACCGTCCCTTTCACATTCACGTCCCTACCACAGGACCTCACAAAGTACTGAGCATCATCCAGACACTCTCTTCCACACCATCTCTTTCACATTCACGTCCCTAGAAAAGCACGTCACATAGTACTGAGCATCATCCAGACACTCTCTTCCACACCGTCCCTTTCACATTCACGTCCGTACTACAGTACCTCACATAGTACCGAGCATCATCCAGACACTCTCTTCCACACCGTCCCTTGCACATTCACGTCCCTACTACAGTACCTCACATCATACCGAGCATCATCCAGACACTATCTTCCACACCGTCCCTTTCACATTCACGTCCCTACTACAGTACCTCACATAGTACTGAGCATCATCCAAACACTCTCTTCCACACCGTCCCTTTCACATTCACATCCCTACTACAGTACCTCACATAGTACTGAGCATCATCCAGACACTCTCTTCCACACCATCGCTTTCACATTCACATCCCTACTACAGTACCTCACATAGTACTGAGCATCATCCAGACACTCTCTTCCACACCATCCCTTTCACATTCACAGCCGTACTACAGTACCTCACATAGTGTTGAGCATCATCCAGACACTCTCTTCCACACCGTCCCTATCACATTCACGTCCCTACTACAGTACCTCAAATAGTACTGAGCATCATCCAGACACTCTCTTCCAGACCGTCCCTTTGACATTCACGACCCTACTACGGTACCTCACATCGTACTGAGCATCATCCAGACTCTCTGTTCCACACCGTCCCTTTCACATTCACGTCCGTACCACCTCACAAAGTACTGAGCATCATCCAGACACTCTCTTCCACACCGATCCTTTATATTCACGTCCCTACCACAGTACCTCACATAGTACTGAGCATCATCCAGACACTCTCTTCCACACCGTCCCTTTCACATTCACGTCCCTACTACAGTACCTCACATAGTACTGAGCATCATCCAGACACTCTCTTCCACACCGTCCCTTTCACATTCACGTCCCTACTACCTCACATAGTACTGAGCATCATCCAGACACTCTCTTCCACACCATCCCTTTCACATTCACAGCCGTACTACAGTACCTCACATAGTGCTGAGCATCATCCAGACACTCTCTTCCACACCATCCCTTTCACATTCACAGCCTTACTACAGTACCTCACATAGTGCTGAGCATCATTCGGACACTCAATTCCACACCGTCCCTTTCACATTCACGTCCCTACAACAGTATCTCACATAGTACCGAGCATCATCCAGACACTCTCTTCCACACCGTTCCTTTCACATTCATGTCCCTACTACAGTACCTCAAATAGTACTGAGCATCGTCCAGACACTCTCTTCCACTCCGTCCCTTTCACATTCACGTCACTACTACAGTACCTCACAAAGTACTGAGCATCATCCAGACTCTCGCTTCCACACCGTCCCTTTCACATACAGATCCCCACTACAGTACCTCATATAATACTGAGCATCATCCAGACACTGTCTTCCACACCATCCCTTTCACATTTACGTCCCTACTACAGTACCTCACATCGTACCGAGCATAATCCAGACACTATCTTCCACACCGTCCCTTTCACATTCACGTCCCTACTACAGTACCTCACATAGTACCGAGCTTTATCCAGACACTGTCTTCCACACCGTGCCTTTCAGATTCATATCGCTACTACAGTAGCTCACAAAGTACGCAGCATCATCCAGACACTCTCTTCCACACCTTCCCTTTCACATTCATGTCCCTACTACAGTACCTCACATAGTACTGGGCATCATCCAGACACTCTCTTCCACACCGTCCCTTTCACATTCACGTCCCTACTACAGTACCTCACATAGTACTGAGCACCATCCAGACACTCTCTTCCAGACCGTCCCTTTCACATTCACGTCCCTACTACAGTACCTCACGTAGTACTGAGCATCATCCATACACTCTCTTCCAGACCGTCTCTTTCACATTCACGTCCCTAGGACAGTACCTCACAAAGTACTGATCATCATCCAGACACTATCTTCCACACCATCCCTTTCAAATTCACGTCCCTACTACAGTACGTCACATCGCACTGAGCATCATCCGGACACTCAATTCCACACCGTCCCTTTCACATTCACGTCCCTACAACAGTATCTCACATAGTACCGAGCATCATCCAGACACTCTCTTCCACACCGTCCCTTTCACATTCACGTCCCTACTACAGTATCTCACAAAGTACTGAGCATCATCCAGACACTCTCTTCCACACCGTCCCTTTCACATTCATGTCCCTACTACAGTACCTCAAATAGTACTGAGCATCGTCCAGACACTCTCTTCCACACCGTCCCTTTCACATTCACGTCACTACTACAGTACCTCAGATAGTACTGAGCATCATCCAGACACTCTCTTCCACACCATCCCTTTCACATTCACAGCCGTACTACAGTACCTCACATAGTGCTGAGCATCATCCAGACACTCTCTTCCACACCGTCCCTATCACATTCACGTCCCTACTACAGTACCTCAAATAGTACTGAGCATCATCCAGACACTCTCTTCCAGACCGTCCCTTTGACATTCACGACCCTACTACGGTACCTCACATAGTACTGAGCATCATCCAGACACTCTCTTCCACACCCTCCCTTTCACATTCAAGTTCCTACTACCTCATATAGTACTGAGCATCATCCAGACACTCTCGTCCACACCATCCCTTTCATATTCACATCCCGACTATAGTACCTCACATCGTACTGAGCATCATCCAGACTCTCTCTTCCACACCGTCCCTTTCACATTCACGTCCGTACCACCTCACAAAGTACTGAGCATCATCAAGACACTGTCTTCCACATCGTCCCTTTCACATTCACGTCTCTACTACAGTACCTCACACAGTACTGAGCATCATCCAGACACTCTCTTCCACACCGTCCCTTTCACATTCACATCCCTACTACAGTACCTCACATAGTACTGAGCATCATCCAGACACTCTCTTCCACACCATCCCTTTCACATTCACATCCCTACTACAGTACCTCACATAGTACTGAGCATCATCCAGACACTCTCTTCCACACCATCCCTTTCACATTCACAGCTGTACTACAGTACCTCACATAGTGCTGAGCATCATCCAGACACTCTCTTCCACACCGTCCCTATCACATTCACCTCCCTACTACAGTACCTCAAATAGTACTGAGCATCATCCAGACACTCTCTTCCAGACCGTCCCTTTGACATTCACGACCCTACTCCGGTACCTCACATCGTACTGAGCATCATCCAGACTCTCTGTTCCACACCGTCCCTTTCACATTCACGTCCGTACCACCTCACAAAGTACTGAGCATCATCCAGACACTCTCTTCCACACCGTCCCTTTCACATTCACGTCCCTACTACAGTACCTCACATAGAACTGAGCATCATCCAGACACTCTCTTCCACACCGTCCCTTTCACATTCACGTCCGTACCACCTCACAAAGTACTGAGCATCATCCAGACACTCTCTTCCACACCGACCCTTTATATTCACGTCCCTACCACAGTACCTCACATAGTACTGAGCATCATCCAGACACTCTCTTCCACACCGTCCCTTTCACATTCACGTGCCTACTACAGTACCTCACATAGAACTGAGCATCATCCAGACACTCTCTTCCACACCATCCCTTTCACATTCACAGCCGTACTACAGTACCTCACATAGTGCTGAGCATCATCCAGACACTCTCTTCCACACCATCCCTTTCACATTCACAGCCATACTACAGTACCTCACCTAGTGCTGAGCATCATCCAGACACTCTCTTCCACACCATCTCTTTCACATTCACGTCCCTACTACAGTACCTCACGTAGTTCTGAGCATCATCCAGACACTCTCTTCCACACCGTCCCTTTCACATTCACGTCCCTACTACAGTACCTCACATACTACTGAGCATCATCCAGACACTCTCTTCCACACCATCCCTTTCACATTCACGTCCCTACTACCTCACATAGTACTGAGCATCATCCAGACACTCTCTTCCACACCGTCGCTTTCACGTTCACGTCCCTACTACAGTACCTCACATAGTACTGAGCATCATCCAGACACTCTCTTCCACACATTCCCTTTCACATTCACGTCTCTACTACAGTCCCTCACATAGTACTGAGCATCATCCAGACACTCTCTTCGACACCGTCCGTTTCACATTCACATCCCTACTACAGTACCTCACAAATTACTGAGCATCATCCAGACACTCTCTTCCACACCGTCCCTTTCACATTCACGTCCCTACTACAGTACCTCACATCGTACCGAGCATCATCCAGACACTATCTTCCACACCGTCCCGTTCACATTCACGTCCCTACTACAGTACCTCACATAGTCCTGATCATCATCCAGACACTCTCTTCCACACCGTCCCTTTCACATTCACGTCCCTACTACAGTACCTCACGTAGTACTGAGCATCATCCATACACTCTCTTCCAGACCGTCACTTTCACATTCACGTCCCTACGACAGTACCTCACAAAGTACTGATCATCATCCAGACACTATCTTCCACACCATCCCTTTCAAATTCACGTCCCTACTACAGTACCTCACATCGCACTGAGCATCATCCGGGCACTCAATTCCACACCGTCCCTTTCACATTCACGTCCCTACAACAGTATCTCACATAGTACCGAGCATCATCCAGACACTCTCTTCCACACCGTCCCTTTCACATTCATGTCCCTACTACAGTACCTCAAATAGTACTGAGCATCGTCCAGACACTCTCTTCCACACCGTCCCTTTCACATTCACGTCACTACTACAGTACCTCACAAAGTACTGAGCATCATCCAGACTCTCTCTTCCACACCGTCCCTTTCACATACAGATCCCCACTACAGTACCTCATATAATACTGAGCATCATCCAGACACTGTCTTCCACACCATCCCTTTCACATTCACGTCCCTACTACAGTACCTCACATCGTACCGAGCATAATACAGACACTATCTTCCACACCGTCCCTTTCACATTCACGTCCCTACTACAGTACCTCACATAGTACCGAGCTTTATCCAGACACTCTCTTCCACACCGTGCCTTTCAGATTCATATCGCTACTACAGTAGCTCACAGAGTACTGAGCATCATCCAGACACTCTCTTCCACACCTTCCCTTTCACATTCATGTCCCTACTACAGTACCTCACATAGTACTGGGCATCATCCAGACACTCTCTTCCACACCGTCCCTTTCACATTCACGTCCCTACTACAGTACCTCACGTAGTACTGAGCATCATCCAGACACTCTCTTCCACACCGTCCCTTGCACATTCACGTCCCTACTACGGTACCTCACACAGTACCGAGCATCATCCAGACACTCTCTTCCACACCATCCCTTTCACATTCACGTCCCTACAACAGTACCTTACATAGTACCGAGCATCATCCATACACTCTCTGGCACACAGTCCCTTTCACATTCACGTCCCTACCACCTCACATAGTACTGAGCATCATCAAGACACTCTCTTCCACATCGTCCCTTTGACATTCACATCACCACTACCTCACATAGTACTGAGCATCATCCAGACACTCTCTTCCACACCGTCCCTTTCACATTCACATCCCTACTACATACCTCATAAAGTACTGAGCATCATCGAGACACTCTCTTCCACACCTTCCCTTTCACATTCACATCCCTACTACAGTACCTCACATGGTACTGAGCATCATCCAGACACTCTCCTCCACACTGTCCCTTTCACATTCACGTCCCTACCACAGGACCTCACAAAGTACTGAGCATCATCCAGCAACTCTCTTCCACACCATCTCTTTCACATTCACGTCCCTACAACAGCACGTCACATAGTACTGACCATCATCCAGACACTCTCTTCCACACCATCCCTTTCACATTCACGTCCCTACTACAGTACCTCACATAGTACTGGGCATCATCCAGACACTCTCTTCCACACCGTCCCTTTCACATTCACGTCCCTACTACAGTACCTCACGTAGTACTGAGCATCATCCAGACACTCTCTTCCACACCGTCCCCTTCACATTCACATCCCTACTACATACCTCACAAAGTACTGAGCATCATCGAGACACTCTCTTCCACACCTTCCCTTTCACATTCACATCCCTACTACAGTACCTCACAAAGTACTGAGCATCCTCCAGACACTCTCTTCCACACCGTCCCTTGCACATTCACGTCCCTACTACGGTACCTCACACAGTACCGAGCATCATCCAGACACTCTCTTCCACACCATCCCTTTCACATTCACATCCCTACTACAGTACCTCACATCGTACCGAGCATCATCCAGACACTATCTTCCACACCGTCCCTTTCACATTCACGTCCCTACTACAGTACCTCACATAGTACTGAGCACCATCCAGACACTCTCTTCCACACCATCCCTTTCACATTCACGTCGCTACTACAGTACCTCACTTAGTATTGAGCATCATCCAGACACTCTCTTCCAGACCGTCCCTTTCACATTCACGTCCCTACTACAGTACCTCACAAAGTACTGAGCATCATCAAGATACTCTATTCCACACCGTCCCTTTCACATAGAGGTCCCCACTACAGTACCTCATATAGTACAGAGCATCATCCAGACACTGTCTTCCACACCGTCCTTTTCACATTCACGTCCCTACTACAGTACCTCACATAGTACCGAGATTTATCGAGACACTCTCTTCCACACGGTCCCTTTCAGATTCAAGTCCCTACTACAGTACCTCACATAGTACTGAGCATCATCAAGACACTCTCTTCCACACCGTCCCTTTCTCATTCACGTCCCTACTACAGGACCTCAGATAGTACTGAGCATCATCCAGACACTCTCTTCCACACCATCCCTTTCACATTCACGTCCCTACTACAGTTCCTCACTTAGTACTGATCATCATCCAGACACTCTCTTCCACACCGTCCCTTTCATATTCACGTCCCTACTACAGTACCTCAGATGGTACTGAGCATCATCCAGACACTCTCTTCCACACCGTCCCTTTCACATTCACGTCCCTACTACAGTACCTCACATAGTACTGAGCATCATCCGGGCACTCAATTCCACACCGTCCCTTTCACATTCACGTCCCTACAACAGTATCTCACATAGTACCGAGCATCATCCAGACACTCTCTTCCACACCGTCCCTTTCACATTCATGTCCCTACTACAGTACCTCAAATAGTACTGAGCATCGTCCAGACACTCTCTTCCACACCGTCCCTTTCACATTCACGTCACTACTACAGTACCTCACAAAGTACTGAGCATCATCCAGACTCTCTCTTCCACACCGTCCCTTTCACATACAGATCCCCACTACAGTACCTCATATAATACTGAGCATCATCCAGACACTGTCTTCCACACCATCCCTTTCACATTCACGTCCCTACTACAGTACCTCACATCGTACCGAGCATAATACAGACACTATCTTCCACACCGTCGCTTTCACATTCACGTCCCTACTACAGTACCTCACATAGTACCGAGCTTTATCCAGACACTCTCTTCCACACCGTGCCTTTCAGATTCATATCGCTACTACAGTAGCTCACAAAGTACTGAGCATCATCCAGACACTCTCTTCCACACCTTCCCTTTCACATTCATGTCCCTACTACAGTACCTCACATAGTACTGGGCATCATCCAGACACTCTCTTCCACACCGTCCCTTTCACATTCACGTCCCTACTACAGTACCTCACGTAGTACTGAGCATCATCCAGACACTCTCTTCCACACCGTCCCTTGCACATTCACGTCCCTACTACGGTACCTCACACAGTGCCGAGCATCATCCAGACACTCTCTTCCACACCATCCCTTTCACATTCACGTCCCTACAACAGTACCTTACATAGTACCGAGCATCATCCATACACTCTCTGGCACACAGTCCCTTTCACATTCACGTCCCTACCACCTCACATAGTACTGAGCATCATCAAGACACTCTCTTCCACATCGTCCCTTTGACATTCACATCACCACTACCTCACATAGTACTGAGCATCATCCAGACACTCTCTTCCACACCGTCCCTTTCACATTCACATCCCTACTACATACCTCATAAAGTACTGAGCATCATCGAGACACTCTCTTCCACACCTTCCCTTTCACATTCACATCCCTACTACAGTACCTCACATAGTACTGAGCATCATCCAGACACTCTCTTCCACACCGTCCCTTGCACATTCACGTCCCTACTACGGGACCTCACACAGTACCGAGCATCATCCAGACACTCTCTTCCACACCATCCCTTTCACATTCACATCCCTACTACAGTACCTCACATCGTACCGAGCATCATCCAGACACTATCTTCCACACCGTCCCTTTCACATTCACGTCCCTACTACAGTACCTCACATAGTACTGAGCACCATCCAGACACTCTCTTCCACACCATCCCTTTCACATTCACGTCGCTACTACAGTACCTCACTTAGTATTGAGCATCATCCAGACACTCTCTTCCAGACCGTCCCTTTCACATTCACGTCCCTACTACAGTACCTCACAAAGTACTGAGCATCATCAAGATACTCTATTCCACACCGTCCCTTTCACATAGAGGTCCCCACTACAGTACCTCATATAGTACAGAGCATCATCCAGACACTGTCTTCCACACCGTCCTTTTCACATTCACGTCCCTACTACAGTACCTCACATAGTACCGAGATTTATCGAGACACTCTCTTCCACACGGTCCCTTTCAGATTCAAGTCCCTACTACAGTACCTCACATAGTACTGAGCATCATCAAGACACTCTCTTCCACACCGTCCCTTTCTCATTCACGTCCCTACTACAGGACCTCAGATAGTACTGAGCATCATCCAGACACTCTCTTCCACACCATCCCTTTCACATTCACGTCCCTACTACAGTTCCTCACTTAGTACTGATCATCATCCAGACACTCTCTTCCACACCGTCCCTTTCATATTCACGTCCCTACTACAGTACCTCAGATGGTACTGAGCATCATCCAGACACTCTCTTCCACACCGTCCCTTTCACATTCACGTCCCTACTACAGTACCTCACATAGTACTGAGCATCATCCAGACACTCTCTTCCACACCGTCTCTTTCACATTCACGTCCCTACTACAGTACCTCACATAGTACCGAGCATCATCCAGACACTCTCTTCCACACCGTCCCTTTCACATTCACGTCCCTACTACAGTACCTCACATAGTACTGAGCATCATCCAGACACTATCTTCCACACCATCCCTTTCACATTCACATCCGTACTACAGAAGCTCACATAGTACTGAGCATCCTCCAGACACTCTCTTCCACACCGTCCCTTTCACATTCACGTCCCTACTACCGTACCTCTGGTAGTACTGAGCTTCATCCAGACACTCTCTTCCACAACATCACTTTCCCATTCACGTCCCTACGACAGTACCTCATATACTACTGACCATCATCCAGACACTCTCTTCCACACCGTCCCTTTCACATTCACATCCCTACTACCTCACATAGTACTGAGTATTATCCAGAAACTCACTTTCACACCATCCCTTTGACATTCACGTCCCAACTACAGTACCTCAGAAACAACTGAGCATCATGCAGACATTCTCGTCCACACCATCCCTTTTACATTCACATCCCTAATACCTCACATAGTACTGAGCACCATCCAGACACTCTCTTCCACACCGTCCCTTTCACATTCACGTCCCTACTACAGTACCTCACATAGAAATAAGCATCATCCAGACACTCTTTTCCACACGGTCCCTTTCACATTCACGTCCCTACTACCTCACATAGTACTGCGCATCATCCAGACACTCTCTTCCACACCGTCCCTTTCACATTCACGTCCCTGCTACAGTACCTCACAAACTGCTGAGCATCATCCAGACATTCTCTTCCAGACCATCCCTTTTACATTCACATCCCTACTACCTCACATAGTACTGTGTATTATCCAGACACTCTCTTCCACACCGTCCCTTTCACATTCACTTCCCTACTATCTCACATACTACTGAGCATCATGCAGACACTCTCTTCCACAGCATCCCTTTCACATTCACATCCCGACTACACTACCTCACAAAGTACTGAGCATCATCCAGACACTCTCTTCCACACTGTCCCTTTCACATTCACGTCCCTACCACAGGACTTCACAAAGTACTGAGCATCATCCAGACACTCTCTTCCACACCATCTCTTTCACATTCACGTCCCTAGAAAAGCACGTCACAAAGTACTGAGCATCATCCAGACACTCTCTTCCACACCGTCCCTTTCACATTCACGTCCGTACTACAGTACCTCACATAGTACCGAGCATCATCCAGACACTCTCTTCCACACCGTCCCTTGCACATTCACGTCCCTACTACAGTACCTAACACAGTACCGAGCATCATCCAGACACTCTCATCCACACCATCCCTTTCACATTCACGTCCCTACCCCAGTACCTCACATAGTACTGAGCATCATCCAGACGCTCTCTTCCACACAGTCCCACTCACATTCACGTCCCCACTACAGTACCTCAAGTAGTACTGAGCATCATCCAGACACTCTCTTCCACACCATCCCTTTCACATTCATGTCCCTGCTACAGTACCTCACATAGTACTGAGCATCATCCAGACACTCTCTTCCACACCGTCCCTTTCACATTCACGTCCCTACTACAGTACCTCACATAGTACTGAGCATCATCCAGACACTCTCTTCCACACTGTCCCTTTCACATGCACGTCCCCACTACAGTACCTCACATAGTACTGAGCTTCATCCAGACACTCTCTTCCACACCGTCCCTTTCACATTCACGTCCCTACTACAAGACCTCACATAGTACCGAGCATCATCCAGAGACTCTCTTCCACACAGTCCATTCCACAGTCACATCCCAACTACAGTACCTCACATTGTACTGAGCATCATCCAGACACTCTCTTCCACACCGTCCCTTCCACATTCACATCCCTACTACAGTACCTCAGATAGTACTGAGCATCATCCAGACACTCTCTTCCACACCGTCCCTTTCACATTCATGTCCCTACTACAGTACCTAACAAAGTTCTGAGCATCATCCAGACACTCTCTTCCACACCATCCCTTTCACATTCACGTTCCTACTACAGTACCTCACATAGTACCGAGCATCATCCAGACACTCTCTTCCACACCGTCCCTTTCAGATTTACGTCCCTACTATCTCACATAGTACTGAGCATCATCCAGACACTCTCTTCCACACCTTCCATTCCACAGTTACGTCCCTACTACAGTACCTCACATAGTACTGAGCATCATCCAGACACTCTCTTCCAGACAGTCCCACTCACATTCACGTCCCCACTACAGTACTCAAGTATTACTGAGCATCATCCAGACACTCTCTTCCACACCGTCCCTTTCACATTCACGTCCCTACTACAGTACCTCACATAGTACTGAGCATCATCCAGTCACTCTCTTCCACACCGTCCCTTTCATATTTACGTCCCTACCACCTCACATTGTACTGAGCATCATCCAGACAGTCTCTTCCACACCGTCCCTTTCACATTCACGTCCCTACCACAGGACCTCACAAAGTACTGAGCATCATCCAGACACTCTCTTCCACACCATCTCTTTCACATTCACGTCCCTAGAAAAGCACGTCACATAGTACTGAGCATCATCCAGACACTCTCTTCCACACCGTCCCTTTCACATTCACGTCCGTACTACAGTACCTCACGTAGTACCGAGCATCATCCAGACACTCTCTTCCACACCGTCCCTTGCACATTCACGTCCCTACTACAGTACCTCACATCATACCGAGCATCATCCGGACACTATCTTCCACACCGTCCCTTTCACATTCACGTCCCTACTACAGTACCTCACATAGTACCGAGCATTATCCAGACACTCTCTTCCACACCGTCCCTTTCAGATTCAAGTCCCTACTACAGTACCTCACACAGTACTGAGCATCATCCAGACACTCTCCTCCACACCGTCCCTTTCACATTCACGTCCCTACTACAGTACCTCACTTTGTACTGAGCATCATCCAGACACTTTCTTCCAGACCGTCCCTTTCACATTCACGTCTCTACAACAGTACCTCACATGGTACTGAGCATCATCCAGACACTCTCTTCCACACTGTCCCTTTCACATTCACGTCCCTACCACAGGACCTCACAAAGTACTGAGCATCATCCAGACACTCTCTTCCACACCATCTCTTTCACATTCACGTCCCTACAACAGCACGTCACATAGTACTGACCATCATCCAGACACTCTCTTCCACACCATCCCTTTCACATTCACGTCCCTACCACCTCACGTAGTACTGAGCATCATCCAGACACTCTCTTCCACAGTGTCCCTTTCACATTCACGTCCCTACCACAGGACCTCACAAAGTACTGAGCATCATCCAGACACTCTCTTCCACACCATCTCTTTCACATTCACGTCCCTACAACAGCACGTCACATAGTACTGACCATCATCCAGACACTCTCTTCCACACCATCCATTAAACATTCACGTCCCTACTGCAGTACCTCACATAGTACTGAGCATCATCCAGACACTTTCTTCCAGACCGTCCCTTTCACATTCACATCCCTACTGCAGTACCTCACAAAGTACTGAGCATCATCCAGACACTCTCTTCCACACTGTCCCTTTCACATTCACGTCCCTACAACAGTACCTCACATGGTACTGAGCATCATCCAGACACTCTCCTCCACACTGTCCCTTTCACATTCACGTCCCTACCACAGGACCTCACAAAGTACTGAGCATCATCCAGCAACTCTCTTCCACACCATCTCTTTCACATTCACGTCCCTACAACAGCACGTCACATAGTACTGACCATCATCCAGACACTCTCTTCCACACCATCCCTTTCACATTCACGTCCCTACTACAGTACCTCACATAGTACTGGGCATCATCCAGACACTCTCTTCCACACCGTCCCTTTCACATTCACGTCCCTACTACAGTACCTCACGTAGTACTGAGCATCATCCAGACACTCTCTTCCACACCGTCCCCTTCACATTCACATCCCTACTACATACCTCACAAAGTACTGAGCATCATCGAGACACTCTCTTCCACACCTTCCCTTTCACATTCACATCCCTACTACAGTACCTCACAAAGTACTGAGCATCCTCCAGACACTCTCTTCCACACCGTCCCTTGCACATTCACGTCCCTACTACGGTACCTCACACAGTACCGAGCATCATCCAGACACTCTCTTCCACACCATCCCTTTCACATTCACATCCCTTCTACAGTACCTCACATCGTACCGAGCATCATCCAGACACTATCTTCCACACCGTCCCTTTCACATTCACGTCCTTACTACAGTACCTCACGTAGTACTGAGCATCATCCAGACACTCTCTTCCACAGTGTCTCTTTCACATTCACGTCCCTACCACAGGACCTCACAAAGTACTGAGCATCATCCAGACACTCTCTTCCACACCATCTCTTTCACATTCACGTCCCTACAACAGCACGTCACATAGTACTGACCATCATCCAGACACTCTCTTCCACACCATCCATTAAACATTCACGTCCCTACTACAGTACCTCACATAGTACTGAGCATCATCCAGACGCTCTCTTCCACACAGTCCCACTCACATTCACGTCCCCACTACAGTACCTCAAGTAGTACTGAGCATCATCCAGACACTCTCTTCCACACCATCCCTTTCACATTCATGTCCCTGCTACAGTACCTCACATAGTAGTGAGCATCATCCAGACACTCTCTTCCACACCGTCCCTTTCACATTCACGTCCCTACTACAGTACCTCACATAGTACTGAGCATCATCCAGACACTCTCTTCCAGACTGTCCCTTTCACATGCACGTCCCCACTACAGTACCTCACATAGTACTGAGCTTCATCCAGACACTCTCTTCCACACCGTCCCTTTCACATTCACGTCCCTACTACAAGACCTCACATAGTACCGAGCATCATCCAGAGACTCTCTTCCACACAGTCCATTCCACAGTCACATCCCAACTACAGTACCTCACATTGTACTGAGCATCATCCAGACACTCTCTTCCACACCGTCCCTTCCACATTCACATCCCTACTACAGTACCTCACATAGTACTGAGCATCATCCAGACACTCTCTTCCACACCGTCCCTTTCACATTCATGTCCCTACTACAGTACCTAACAAAGTACTGAGCATCATCCAGTCACTCTCTTCCACACCATCCCTTTCACATTCACGTTCCTACTACAGTACCTCACATAGTACCGAGCATCATCCAGACACTCTCTTCCACACCGTCCCTTTCAGATTCACGTCCCTACTATCTCACATAGTACTGAGCATCATCCAGACACTCTCTTCCACACCTTCCATTCCACAGTTACGTCCCTACTACAGTACCTCACATAGTACTGAGCATCATCCAGACACTCTCTTCCACACAGTCCCACTCACATTCACGTCCCCACTACAGTACCTCAAGTAGTACTGAGCATCATCCAGACACTCTCTTCCACACCGTCCCTTGCACATTCACGTCCCTACTACGGTACCTCACACAGTACCGAGCATCATCCAGACACTCTCTTCCACACCATCCCTTTCACATTCACGTCCCTACTACAGTACCTTACATAGTACCGAGCATCATCCAGACACTCTCTGGCACACAGTCCCTTTCACATTCACGTCCCTACTACCTCACATAGTACTGAGCATCATCAAGACACTCTTTTCCACATCGTCCCTTTGACATTCACGTCACCACTACCCCACATAGTACTGAGCATCATCCAGACACTCTCTTCCACACCGTCCCCTTCACATTCACATCCCTACTACATACCTCAGAAAGTACTGAGCATCATCGAGACACTCTCTTCCACACCATCCCTTTCACATTCACATCCCTTCTACAGTACCTCACATCGTACCGAGCATCATCCAGACACTATCTTCCACACCGTCCCTTTCACATTCACGTCCCTACTACAGTACCTCACGTAGTACTGAGCATCATCCAGACACTCTCTTCCACAGTGTCCCTTTCACATTCACGTCCCTACAACAGCACGTCACATAGTACTGACCATCATCCAGACACTCTCTTCCACACCATCCATTAAACATTCACGTCCCTACTGCAGTACCTCACATAGTACTGAGCATCATCCAGACACTTTCTTCCAGACCGTCCCTTTCACATTCACATCCCTACTACAGTACCTCACAAAGTACTGAGCATCATCCAGACACTCTCTTCCACACCATCCCTTTCACATTCATGTCCCTGCGACAGTACCTCACATAGTACTGAGCATCATCCAGATACTCTCTTCCACACCGTCCCTTTCACATTCACGTCCCTACTACAGTACCTCACATAGTACTGAGCATCATCCAGTCACTCTCTTCCACACCGTCCCTTTCACATTTACGTCCCTACCACCTCACATTGTACTGAGCATCATCCAGACACTCTCTTCCACACCGTCCCTTTCACATTCACGTCCCTACTACAGTACCTCACATAGTACTGAGCATCATCCAGTCACTCTCTTCCACACCGTCCCTTTCACATTTACGTCCCTACCACCTCACATTGTACTGAGCATCATCCAGACACTCTCTTCCACACCATCTCTTTCACATTCACGTCCCTAGAAAAGCACGTCACATAGTACTGAGCATCATCCAGACACTCTCTTCCACACCGTCCCTTTCACATTCACGTCCGTACTACAGTACCTCACATAGTACCGAGCATCATCCAGACACTCTCTTCCACACCGTCCCTTGCACATTCACGTCCCTACTACAGTACCTCACATCATACCGAGCATCATCCAGACACTATCTTCCACACCGTCCCTTTCACATTCACGTCCCTACTACAGTACCTCACATAGTACCGAGCATTATCCAGACACTCTCTTCTACACCGTCCCTTTCAGATTCAAGTCCCTACTACAGTACCTCACACAGTAGTGAGCATCATCCAGACACTCTCCTCCACACCGTCCCTTTCACATTCACGTCCCTACTACAGTACCTCACTTTGTACTGAGCATCATCCAGACACTTTCTTCCAGACCGTCCCTTTCACATTCACGTCTCTACAACAGTACCTCACATGGTACTGAGCATCATCCAGACACTCTCTTCCACACTGTCCCTTTCACATTCACGTCCCTACCACAGCACCTCACAAAGTACTGAGCATCATCCAGACACTCTCTTCCACACCATCTCTGTCACATTCACGTCCCTACAACAGCACGTCACATAGTAGTGACCATCATCCAGACACTCTCTTCCACACCATCCCTTTCACATTCACGTCCCTACTACAGTACCTCACATAGTACTGGGCATCATCCAGACACTCTCTTCCACACCGTCCCTTTCACATTCACGTCCCTACTACAGTACCTCACGTAGTACTGAGCATCATCCAGACACTCTCTTCCACACCGTCCCTTGCACATTCACGTCCCTACTACGGTACCTCACACAGTACCGAGCATCATCCAGACACTCTCTTCCACACCATCCCTTTCACATTCACGTCCCTACTACAGTACCTTACATAGTACCGAGCATCATCCAGACACTCTCTGGCACACAGTCCCTTTCACATTCACGTCCCTACCACCTCACATAGTACTGAGCATCATCAAGACACTCTCTTCTACATCGTCCCTTTGACATTCACGTCACCACTACCCCACATAGTACTGAGCATCATCCAGACACTCTCTTCCACACCGTCCCCTTCACATTCACATCCCTACTACATACCTCACAAAGTACTGAGCATCATCCAGACACTATCTTCCACACCGTCCCTTTCACATTCACGTCCCTACTACAGTACCTCACGTAGTACTGAGCATCATCCAGACACTCTCTTCCACAGTGTCCCTTTCACATTCACGTCCCTACCACAGGACCTCACAAAGTACTGAGCATCATCCAGACTCTCTCTTCCACACCATCTCTTTCACATTCACGTCCCTACAACAGCACGTCACATAGTACTGACCATCATCCAGACACTCTCTTCCACACCATCCATTAAACATTCACGTCCCTACTGCAGTACCTCACATAGTACTGAGCATCATCCAGACACTTTCTTCCAGACCGTCCCTTTCACATTCACATCCCTACTACAGTACCTCACAAAGTACTGAGCATCATCCAGACACTCTCTTCCACACTGTCCCTTTCACATTCACGTCCCTACAACAGTACCTCACATGGTACTGAGCATCATCCAGACACTCTCTTCCACACTGTCCCTTTCACATTCACGTCCCTACCACAGGACCTCACAAAGTACTGAGCATCATCCAGCAACTCTCTTCCACACCATCTCTTTCACATTCACGTCCCTACAACAGCACGTCACATAGTACTGACCATCATCCAGACACTCTCTTCCACACCATCCCTTTCACATTCACGTCCCTACTACAGTACCTCACATAGTACTGGGCATCATCCAGACACTCTCTTCCACACCGTCCCTTTCACATTCACGTCCCTACTACAGTACCTCACGTAGTACTGAGCATCATCCAGACACTCTCTTCCACACCGTCCCTTGCACATTCACGTCCCTACTACGGTACCTCACACAGTACCGAGCATCATCCATACACTCTCTTCCACACCATCCCTTTCATATTCACGTCCCTACTACAGTACCTTACATAGTACCGAGCATCATCCAGACACTCTCTGGCACACAGTCCCTTTCACATTCACGTCCCTACCACCTCACATAGTACTGAGCATCATCAAGACACTCTCTTCCACATCGTCCCTTTGACATTCACGTCACCACTACCCCACATAGTACTGAGCATCATCCAGACACTCTCTTCCACACCGTCCCCTTCACATTCACATCCCTACTACATACCTCACAAAGTACTGAGCATCATCGAGACACTCTCTTCCACACCTTCCCTTTCACATTCACATCCCTACTACAGTACCTCACAAAGTACTGAGCATCCTCCAGACACTCTCTTCCACACGTCCCTTGCACATTCACGTCCCTACTACGGTACCTCACACAGTACCGAGCATCATCCAGACACTCTCTTCCACACCATCCTTTCACATTCACATCCCTTGTACAGTACCTCACATCGTACCGAGCATCATCCAGACACTATCTTCCACACCGTCCCTTTCACATTCACGTCCCTACTACAGTACCTCACGTAGTACTGAGCATCATCCAGACACTCTCTTCCACAGTGTCCCTTTCACATTCACGTCCCTACCACAGGACCTCACAAAGTACTGAGCATCATCCAGACACTCTCTTCCACACCATCTCTTTCACATTCACGTCCCTACAACAGCACGTCACATAGTACTGACCATCATCCAGGCACTCTCTTCCACACCATCCATTAAACATTCACGTCCCTACTACAGTACCTCACATAGTACTGAGCATCATCCAGACGCTCTCTTCCACACAGTCCCACTCACATTCACGTCCCCACTACAGTACCTCACATCATACCGAGCATCATCCAGACACTATCTTCCACACCGTCCCTTTCACATTCACGTCCCTACTACAGTACCTCACATAGTACCGAGCATTATCCAGACACTCTCTTCCACACCGTCCAGTTCAGATTCAAGTCCCTACTACAGTACCTCACACAGTACTGAGCATCATCCAGACACTCTCCTCCACACCGTCCCTTTCACATTCACGTCCTACTACAGTACCTCACTTTGTACTGAGCATCATCCAGACACTTTCTTCCAGACCGTCCCTTTCACATTCACGTCTCTACAACAGTACCTCACATGGTACTGAGCATCATCCAGACACTCTCTTCCACACCATCTCTTTCACATTCACGTCCCTACAACAGCACGTCACATAGTACTGACCATCATCCAGACACTCTCTTCCACACCATCCCTTTCACATTCACGTCCCTACTACAGTACCTCACATAGTACTGGGCATCATCCAGACACTCTCTTCCACACCGTCCCTTTCACATTCACGTCCCTACTACAGTACCTCACGTAGTACTGAGCATCATCCAGACACTCTCTTCCACACCGTCCCTTGCACATTCACGTCCTACTACGGTACCTCACACAGTACCGAGCATCATCCAGACACTCTCTTCCACACCATCCCTTTCACATTCACGTCCCTACTACAGTACCTTACATAGTACCGAGCATCATCCAGACACTCTCTGGCACACAGTCCCTTTCACATTCACGTCCCTACCACCTCACATAGTACTGAGCATCATCAAGACACTCTCTTCCACATCGTCCCTTTGACATTCACGTCACCACTACCCCACATAGTACTGAGCATCATCCAGACACTCTCTTCCACACCGTCCCCTTCACATTCACATCCTAGTACATACCTCACAAAGTACTGAGCATCATCGAGACACTCTCTTCCACACCATCCCTTTCACATTCACCTCCCTTCTACAGTACCTCACATCGTACCGAGCATCATCCAGACACTAACTTCCACAGTGTCCCTTTCACATTCACGTCCCTACCACAGGACCTCACAAAGTACTGAGCATCATCCAGACACTCTCTTCCACACCATCTCTTTCACATTCACGTCCCTACAACAGCACGTCACATAGTACTGACCATCATCCAGACACTCTCTTCCACACCATCCATTAAACATTCACGTCCCTACTGCAGTACCTCACATAGTACTGAGCATCATCCAGACACTTTCTTCCAGACCGTCCCTTTCACATTCACATCCCTACTACAGTACCTCACAAAGTACTGAGCATCATCCAGACACTCTCTTCCACACTGTCCCTTTCACATTCACGTCCCTACAACAGTACCTCACATGGTACTGAGCATCATCCAGACACTCTCTCCACACTGTCCCTTTCACATTCACGTCCCTACTACAGTACCTCACTTTGTACTGAGCATCATCCAGACACTTTCTTCCAGACCGTCCCTTTCACATTCACGTCTCTACAACAGTACCTCACATGGTACTGAGCATCATCCAGACACTCTCTTCCACACCGTCCCCTTCACATTCACATCCCTACTACATACCTCACAAAGTACTGAGCATCATCCAGACACTATCTTCCACACCGTCCCTTTCACATTCACGTCCCTACTGCAGTACCTCACGTAGTACTGAGCATCATCCAGACACTCTCTTCCACAGTGTCCCTTTCACATTCACGTCCCTACCACAGGACCTCACAAAGTACTGAGCATCATCCAGACTCTCTCTTCCACACCATCTCTTTCACATTCACGTCCCTACAACAGCACGTCACATAGTACTGACCATCATCCAGACACTCTCTTCCACACCATCCATTAAACATTCACGTCCCTACTGCAGTACCTCACATAGTACTGAGCATCATCCAGACACTTTCTTCCAGACCGTCCCTTTCACATTCACATCCCTACTACAGTACCTCACAAAGTACTGAGCATCATCCAGACACTCTCTTCCACACTGTCCCTTTCACATTCACGTCCCTACAACAGTACCTCACATGGTACTGAGCATCATCCAGACACTCTCTTCCACACTGTCCCTTTCACATTCACGTCCCTACCACAGGACCTCACAAAGTACTGAGCATCATCCAGCAACTCTCTTCCACACCATCTCTTTCACATTCACGTCCCTACAACAGCACGTCACATAGTACTGACCATCATCCAGACACTCTCTTCCACACCATCCCTTTCACATTCACGTCCCTACTACAGTACCTCACATAGTACTGGGCATCATCCAGACACTCTCTTCCACACCGTCCCTTTCACATTCACGTCCCTACTACAGTACCTCACGTAGTACTGAGCATCATCCAGACACTCTCTTCCACACCGTCCCTTGCACATTCACGTCCCTACTACGGTACCTCACACAGTACCGAGCATCATCCAGACACTCTCTTCCACACCATCCCTTTCATATTCACGTCCCTACAACAGTACCTCACATGGTACTGAGCATCATCCAGACACTCTCTTCCACACTGTCCCTTTCACATTCACGTCCCTACTACAGTACCTCACTTTGTACTGAGCATCATCCAGACACTTTCTTCCAGACCATCCCTTTCACATTCACGTCTCTACAACAGTACCTCACATGGTACTGAGCATCATCCAGACACTCTCTTCCACACTGTCCCTTTCACATTCACGTCCCTACCACAGGACCTCACAAAGTACTGAGCATCATCCAGACACTCTCTTCCACACCATCTCTTTCACATTCACGTCCCTACAACAGCACGTCACATAGTACTGACCATCATCCAGACACTCTCTTCCACACCATCCATTAAACATTCACGTCCCTACTGCAGTACCTCACATAGTACTGAGCATCATCCAGACACTTTCTTCCAGACCGTCCCTTTCACATTCACATCCCTACTACAGTACCTCACAAAGTACTGAGCATCATCCAGACACTCTCTTCCACACTGTCCCTTTCACATTCACGTCCCTACAACAGTACCTCACATGGTACTGAGCATCATCCAGACACTCTCTTCCACACTGTCCCTTTCACATTCACGTCCCTACTACAGTACCTCACTTTGTACTGAGCATCATCCAGACACTTTCTTCCAGACCGTCCCTTTCACATTCACGTCTCTACAACAGTACCTCACATGGTACTGAGCATCATCCAGACACTCTCTTCCACACCGTCCCCTTCACATTCACATCCCTACTACATACCTCACAAAGTACTGAGCATCATCCAGACACTATCTTCCACACCGTCCCTTTCACATTCACGTCCCTACTACAGTACCTCACGTAGTACTGAGCATCATCCAGACACTCTCTTCCACAGTGTCCCTTTCACATTCACGTCCCTACCACAGGACCTCACAAAGTACTGAGCATCATCCAGACTCTCTCTTCCACACCATCTCTTTCACATTCACGTCCCTACAACAGCACGTCACATAGTACTGACCATCATCCAGACACTCTCTTCCACACCATCCATTAAACATTCACGTCCCTACTGCAGTACCTCACATAGTACTGAGCATCATCCAGACACTTTCTTCCAGACCGTCCCTTTCACATTCACATCCCTACTACAGTACCTCACAAAGTACTGAGCATCATCCAGACACTCTCTTCCACACTGTCCCTTTCACATTCACGTCCCTACAACAGTACCTCACATGGTACTGAGCATCATCCAGACACTCTCTTCCACACTGTCCCTTTCACATTCACGTCCCTACCACAGGACCTCACAAAGTACTGAGCATCATCCAGCAACTCTCTTCCACACCATCTCTTTCACATTCACGTCCCTACAACAGCACGTCACATAGTACTGACCATCATCCAGACACTCTCTTCCACACCATCCCTTTCACATTCACGTCCCTACTACAGTACCTCACATAGTACTGGGCATCATCCAGACACTCTCTTCCACACCGTCCCTTTCACATTCACGTCCCTACTACAGTACCTCACGTAGTACTGAGCATCATCCAGACACTCTCTTCCACACCGTCCCTTGCACATTCACGTCCCTACTACGGTACCTCACACAGTACCGAGCATCATCCAGACACACTCTTCCACACCATCCCTTTCATATTCACGTCCCTACAACAGTACCTCACATGGTACTGAGCATCATCCAGACACTCTCTTCCACACTGTCCCTTTCACATTCACGTCCCTACTACAGTACCTCACTTTGTACTGAGCATCATCCAGACACTTTCTTCCAGACCGTCCCTTTCACATTCACGTCTCTACAACAGTACCTCACATGGTACTGAGCATCATCCAGACACTCTCTTCCACACTGTCCCTTTCACATTCACGTCCCTACCACAGGACCTCACAAAGTACTGAGCATCATCCAGACACTCTCTTCCACACCATCTCTTTCACATTCACGTCCCTACAACAGCACGTCACATAGTACTGACCATCATCCAGACACTCTCTTCCACACCATCCCTTTCACATTCACGTCCCTACTACAGTACCTCACATAGTACTGGGCATCATCCAGACACTCTCTTCCACACCGTCCCTTTCACATTCACGTCCCTACTACAGTACCTCACGTAGTACTGAGCATCATCCAGACACTCTCTTCCACACCGTCCCTTGCACATTCACGTCCCTACTACGGTACCTCACACAGTACCGAGCATCATCCAGACACTCTCTTCCACACCATCCCTTTCACATTCACGTCCCTACTACAGTACCTTACATAGTACCGAGCATCATCCAGACACTCTCTGGCACACAGTCCCTTTCACATTCACGTCCCTACCACCTCACATAGTACTGAGCATCATCAAGACACTCTCTTCCACATCGTCCCTTTGACATTCACGTCACCACTACCCCACATAGTACTGAGCATCATCCAGACACTCTCTTCCACACCGTCCCCTTCACATTCACATCCCTACTACATACCTCACAAAGTACTGAGCATCATCCAGACACTATCTTCCACACCGTCCCTTTCACATTCACGTCCCTACTACAGTACCTCACGTAGTACTGAGCATCATCCAGACACTCTCTTCCACAGTGTCCCTTTCACATTCACGTCCCTACCACAGGACCTCACAAAGTACTGAGCATCATCCAGACTCTCTCTTCCACACCATCTCTTTCACATTCACGTCCCTACAACAGCACGTCACATAGTACTGACCATCATCCAGACACTCTCTTCCACACCATCCATTAAACATTCACGTCCCTACTGCAGTACCTCACATAGTACTGAGCATCATCCAGACACTTTCTTCCAGACCGTCCCTTTCACATTCACATCCCTACTACAGTACCTCACAAAGTACTGAGCATCATCCAGACACTCTCTTCCACACTGTCCCTTTCACATTCACGTCCCTACAACAGTACCTCACATGGTACTGAGCATCATCCAGACACTCTCTTCCACACTGTCCCTTTCACATTCACGTCCCTACCACAGGACCTCACAAAGTACTGAGCATCATCCAGCAACTCTCTTCCACACCATCTCTTTCACATTCACGTCCCTACAACAGCACGTCACATAGTACTGACCATCATCCAGACACTCTCTTCCACACCATCCCTTTCACATTCACGTCCCTACTACAGTACCTCACATAGTACTGGGCATCATCCAGACACTCTCTTCCACACCGTCCCTTTCACATTCACGTCCCTACTACAGTACCTCACGTAGTACTGAGCATCATCCAGACACTCTCTTCCACACCGTCCCTTGCACATTCACGTCCCTACTACGGTACCTCACACAGTACCGAGCATCATCCAGACACTCTCTTCCACACCATCCCTTTCATATTCACGTCCCTACTACAGTACCTTACATAGTACCGAGCATCATCCAGACACTCTCTGGCACACAGTCCCTTTCACATTCACGTCCCTACCACCTCACATAGTACTGAGCATCATCAAGACACTCTCTTCCACATCGTCCCTTTGACATTCACGTCACCACTACCCCACATAGTACTGAGCATCATCCAGACACTCTCTTCCACACCGTCCCCTTCACATTCACATCCCTACTACATACCTCACAAAGTACTGAGCATCATCGAGACACTCTCTTCCACACCTTCCCTTTCACATTCACATCCCTACTACAGTACCTCACAAAGTACTGAGCATCCTCCAGACACTCTCTTCCACACCGTCCCTTGCACATTCACGTCCCTACTACGGTACCTCACACAGTACCGAGCATCATCCAGACACTCTCTTCCACACCATCCCTTTCACATTCACATCCCTTGTACAGTACCTCACATCGTACCGAGCATCATCCAGACACTATCTTCCACACCGTCCCTTTCACATTCACGTCCCTACTACAGTACCTCACGTAGTACTGAGCATCATCCAGACACTCTCTTCCACAGTGTCCCTTTCACATTCACGTCCCTACCACAGGACCTCACAAAGTACTGAGCATCATCCAGACTCTCTCTTCCACACCATCTCTTTCACATTCACGTCCCTACAACAGCACGTCACATAGTACTGACCATCATCCAGACACTCTCTTCCACACCATCCATTAAACATTCACGTCCCTACTGCAGTACCTCACATAGTACTGAGCATCATCCAGACACTTTCTTCCAGACCGTCCCTTTCACATTCACATCCCTACTACAGTACCTCACAAAGTACTGAGCATCATCCAGACACTCTCTTCCACACTGTCCCTTTCACATTCACGTCCCTACAACAGTACCTCACATGGTACTGAGCATCATCCAGACACTCTCTTCCACACTGTCCCTTTCACATTCACGTCCCTACCACAGGACCTCACAAAGTACTGAGCATCATCCAGCAACTCTCTTCACACCATCTCTTTCACATTCACGTCCCTACAACAGCACGTCACATAGTACTGACCATCATCCAGACACTCTCTTCCACACCATCCCTTTCACATTCACGTCCCTACTACAGTACCTCACATAGTACTGGGCATCATCCAGACACTCTCTTCCACACCGTCCCTTTCACATTCACGTCCCTACTACAGTACCTCACGTAGTACTGAGCATCATCCAGACACTCTCTTCCACACCGTCCCTTGCACATTCACGTCCCTACTACGGTACCTCACACAGTACCGAGCATCATCCAGACACTCTCTTCCACACCATCCCTTTCATATTCACGTCCCTACTACAGTACCTTACATAGTACCGAGCATCATCCAGACACTCTCTGGCACACAGTCCCTTTCACATTCACGTCCCTACCACCTCACATAGTACTGAGCATCATCAAGACACTCTCTTCCACATCGTCCCTTTGACATTCACGTCACCACTACCCCACATAGTACTGAGCATCATCCAGACACTCTCTTCCACACCGTCCCCTTCACATTCACATCCCTACTACATACTACCTCACAAAGTACTGAGCATCATCGAGACACTCTCTTCCACACCTTCCCTTTCACATTCACATCCCTACTACAGTACCTCACAAAGTACTGAGCATCCTCCAGACACTCTCTTCCACACCGTCCCTTGCACATTCACGTCCCTACTACGGTACCTCACACAGTACCGAGCATCATCCAGACACTCTCTTCCACACCATCCCTTTCACATTCACATCCCTTGTACAGTACCTCACATCGTACCGAGCATCATCCAGACACTATCTTCCACACCGTCCCTTTCACATTCACGTCCCTACTACAGTACCTCACGTAGTACTGAGCATCATCCAGACACTCTCTTCCACAGTGTCCCTTTCACATTCACGTCCCTACCACAGGACCTCACAAAGTACTGAGCATCATCCAGACACTCTCTTCCACACCATCTCTTTCACATTCACGTCCCTACAACAGCACGTCACATAGTACTGACCATCATCCAGACACTCTCTTCCACACCATCCATTAAACATTCACGTCCCTACTACAGTACCTCACATAGTACTGAGCATCATCCAGACGCTCTCTTCCACACAGTCCCACTCACATTCACGTCCCCACTACAGTACCTCACATCATACCGAGCATCATCCAGACACTATCTTCCACACCGTCCCTTTCACATTCACGTCCCTACTACAGTACCTCACATAGTACCGAGCATTATCCAGACACTCTCTTCCACACCGTCCCGTTCAGATTCAAGTCCCTACTACAGTACCTCACACAGTACTGAGCATCATCCAGACACTCTCCTCCACACCGTCCCTTTCACATTCACGTCCCTACTACAGTACCTCACTTTGTACTGAGCATCATCCAGACACTTTCTTCCAGACCGTCCCTTTCACATTCACGTCTCTACAACAGTACCTCACATGGTACTGAGCATCATCCAGACACTCTCTTCCACACCATCTCTTTCACATTCACGTCCCTACAACAGCACGTCACATAGTACTGACCATCATCCAGACACTCTCTTCCACACCATCCCTTTCACATTCACGTCCCTACTACAGTACCTCACATAGTACTGGGCATCATCCAGACACTCTCTTCCACACCGTCCCTTTCACATTCACGTCCCTACTACAGTACCTCACGTAGTACTGAGCATCATCCAGACACTCTCTTCCACACCGTCCCTTGCACATTCACGTCCCTACTACGGTACCTCACACAGTACCGAGCATCATCCAGACACTCTCTTCCACACCATCCCTTTCACATTCACGTCCCTACTACAGTACCTTACATAGTACCGAGCATCATCCAGACACTCTCTGGCACACAGTCCCTTTCACATTCACGTCCCTACCACCTCACATAGTACTGAGCATCATCAAGACACTCTCTTCCACATCGTCCCTTTGACATTCACGTCACCACTACCCCACATAGTACTGAGCATCATCCAGACACTCTCTTCCACACCGTCCCCTTCACATTCACATCCCTAGTACATACCTCACAAAGTACTGAGCATCATCGAGACACTCTCTTCCACACCATCCCTTTCACATTCACATCCCTTCTACAGTACCTCACATCGTACCGAGCATCATCCAGACACTATCTTCCACAGTGTCCCTTTCACATTCACGTCCCTACCACAGGACCTCACAAAGTACTGAGCATCATCCAGACACTCTCTTCCACACCATCTCTTTCACATTCACGTCCCTACAACAGCACGTCACATAGTACTGACCATCATCCAGACACTCTCTTCCACACCATCCATTAAACATTCACGTCCCTACTGCAGTACCTCACATAGTACTGAGCATCATCCAGACACTTTCTTCCAGACCGTCCCTTTCACATTCACATCCCTACTACAGTACCTCACAAAGTACTGAGCATCATCCAGACACTCTCTTCCACACTGTCCCTTTCACATTCACGTCCCTACAACAGTACCTCACATGGTACTGAGCATCATCCAGACACTCTCTTCCACACTGTCCCTTTCACATTCACGTCCCTACCACAGGACCTCACAAAGTACTGAGCATCATCCAGCAACTCTCTTCCACACCATCTCTTTCACATTCACGTCCCTACAACAGCACGTCACATAGTACTGACCATCATCCAGACACTCTCTTCCACACCATCCCTTTCACATTCACGTCCCTACTACAGTACCTCACATAGTACTGGGCATCATCCAGACACTCTCTTCCACACCGTCCCTTTCACATTCACGTCCCTACTACAGTACCTCACGTAGTACTGTGCATCATCCAGACACTCTCTTCCACACCGTCCCTTGCACATTCACGTCCCTACTACGGTACCTCACACAGTACCGAGCATCATCCAGACACTCTCTTCCACACCATCCCTTTCATATTCACGTCCCTACTACAGTACCTTACATAGTACCGAGCATCATCCAGACACTCTCTGGCACACAGTCCCTTTCACATTCACGTCCCTACCACCTCACATAGTACTGAGCATCATCAAGACACTCTCTTCCACATCGTCCCTTTGACATTCACGTCACCACTACCCCACATAGTACTGAGCATCATCCAGACACTCTCTTCCACACCGTCCCCTTCACATTCACATCCCTACTACATACCTCACAAAGTACTGAGCATCATCGAGACACTCTCTTCCACACCTTCCCTTTCACATTCACATCCCTACTACAGTACCTCACAAAGTACTGAGCATCCTCCAGACACTCTCTTCCACACCGTCCCTTGCACATTCACGTCCCTACTACGGTACCTCACACAGTACCGAGCATCATCCAGACACTCTCTTCCACACCATCCCTTTCACATTCACATCCCTTCTACAGTACCTCACATCGTACCGAGCATCATCCAGACACTATCTTCCACAGTGTCCCTTTCACATTCACGTCCCTACCACAGTACCTCACAAAGTACTGAGCATCATCCAGACACTCTCTTCCACACCATCTCTTTCACATTCACGTCCCTACAACAGCACGTCACATAGTACTGACCATCATCCAGACACTCTCTTCCACACCATCCATTAAACATTCACGTCCCTACTGCAGTACCTCACATAGTACTGAGCATCATCCAGACACTTTCTTCCAGACCGTCCCTTTCACATTCACATCCCTACTACAGTACCTCACAAAGTACTGAGCATCATCCAGACACTCTCTTCCACACTGTCCCTTTCACATTCACGTCCCTACAACAGTACCTCACATGGTACTGAGCATCATCCAGACACTCTCTTCCACACTGTCCCTTTCACATTCACGTCCCTACCACAGGACCTCACAAAGTACTGAGCATCATCCAGCAACTCTCTTCCACACCATCTCTTTCACATTCACGTCCCTACAACAGCACGTCACATAGTACTGACCATCATCCAGACACTCTCTTCCACACCATCCCTTTCACATTCACGTCCCTACTACAGTACCTCACATAGTACTGGGCATCATCCAGACACTCTCTTCCACACCGTCCCTTTCACATTCACGTCCCTACTACAGTACCTCACGTAGTACTGAGCATCATCCAGACACTCTCTTCCACACCGTCCCTTGCACATTCACGTCCCTACTACGGTACCTCACACAGTACCGAGCATCATCCAGACACTCTCTTCCACACCATCCCTTTCATATTCACGTACCTACTACAGTACCTTACATAGTACCGAGCATCATCCAGACACTCTCTGGCACACAGTCCCTTTCACATTCACGTCCCTACCACCTCACATAGTACTGAGCATCATCAAGACACTCTCTTCCACATCGTCCCTTTGACATTCACGTCACCACTACCCCACATAGTACTGAGCATCATCCAGACACTCTCTTCCACACCGTCCCCTTCACATTCACATCCCTACTACATACCTCACAAAGTACTGAGCATCATCGAGACACTCTCTTCCACACCTTCCCTTTCACATTCACATCCCTACTACAGTACCTCACAAAGTACTGAGCATCCTCCAGACACTCTCTTCCACACCGTCCCTTGCACATTCACGTCCCTACTGCGGTACCTCACACAGTACCGAGCATCATCCAGACACTCTCTTCCACACCATCCCTTTCACATTCACATCCCTTCTACAGTACCTCACATCGTACCGAGCATCATCCAGACACTATCTTCCACACCGTCCCTTTCACATTCACGTCCCTACTACAGTACCTCACGTAGTACTGAGCATCATCCAGACACTCTCTTCCACAGTGTCCCTTTCACATTCACGTCCCTACCACAGGACCTCACAAAGTACTGAGCATCATCCAGACACTCTCTTCCACACCATCTCTTTCACATTCACGTCCCTACAACAGCATGTCACATAGTACTGACCATCATCCAGACACTCTCTTCCACACCATCCATTAAAAATTCACGTCCCTACTACAGTACCTCACATAGTACTGAGCATCATCCAGACGCTCTCTTCCACACAGTCCCACTCACATTCACGTCCCCACTACAGTACCTCAAGTAGTACTGAGCATCATCCAGACACTCTCTTCCACACCATCCCTTTCACATTCATGTCCCTGCTACAGTACCTCACATAGTAGTGAGCATCATCCAGACACTCTCTTCCACACCGTCCCCTTCACATTCACGTCCCTACTACAGTACCTCACATAGTACTGAGCATCATCCAGACACTCTCTTCCACACTGTCCCTTTCACATGCACGTCCCCACTACAGTACCTCACATAGTACTGAGCTTCATCCAGACACTCTCTTCCACACCATCCCTTTCACATTCACGTCCCTACTACAGTACCTCACATAGTACTGGGCATCATCCAGACACTCTCTTCCACACCGTCCCTTTCACATTCACGTCCCTACTACAGTACCTCACGTAGTACTGAGCATCATCCAGACACTCTCTTCCACACCGTCCCTTGCACATTCACGTCCCTACTACGGTACCTCACACAGTACCGAGCATCATCCAGACACTCTCTTCCACACCATCCCTTTCATATTCACGTCCCTACTACAGTACCTTACATAGTACCGAGCATCATCCAGACACTCTCTGGCACACAGTCCCTTTCACATTCACGTCCCTACCACCTCACATAGTACTGAGCATCATCAAGACACTCTCTTCCACATCGTCCCTTTGACATTCACGTCACCACTACCCCACATAGTACTGAGCATCATCCAGACACTCTCTTCCACACCGTCCCCTTCACATTCACATCCCTACTACATACCTCACAAAGTACTGAGCATCATCGAGACACTCTCTTCCACACCTTCCCTTTCACATTCACATCCCTACTACAGTACCTCACAAAGTACTGAGCATCCTCCAGACACTCTCTTCCACACCGTCCCTTGCACATTCACGTCCCTACTACGGTACCTCACACAGTACCGAGCATCATCCAGACACTCTCTTCCACACCATCCCTTTCACATTCACATCCCTTGTACAGTACCTCACATCGTACCGAGCATCATCCAGACACTATCTTCCACACCGTCCCTTTCACATTCACGTCCCTACTACAGTACCTCACGTAGTACTGAGCATCATCCAGACACTCTCTTCCACAGTGTCCCTTTCACATTCACGTCCCTACCACAGGACCTCACAAAGTACTGAGCATCATCCAGACACTCTCTTCCACACCATCTCTTTCACATTCACGTCCCTACAACAGCACGTCACATAGTACTGACCATCATCCAGACACTCTCTTCCACACCATCCATTAAACATTCACGTCCCTACTACAGTACCTCACATAGTACTGAGCATCATCCAGACGCTCTCTTCCACACAGTCCCACTCACATTCACGTCCCCACTACAGTACCTCACATCATACCGAGCATCATCCAGACACTATCTTCCACACCGTCCCTTTCACATTCACGTCCCTACTACAGTACCTCACATAGTACCGAGCATTATCCAGACACTCTCTTCCACACCGTCCCGTTCAGATTCAAGTCCCTACTACAGTACCTCACACAGTACTGAGCATCATCCAGACACTCTCCTCCACACCGTCCCTTTCACATTCACGTCCCTACTACAGTACCTCACTTTGTACTGAGCATCATCCAGACACTTTCTTCCAGACCGTCCCTTTCACATTCACGTCTCTACAACAGTACCTCACATGGTACTGAGCATCATCCAGACACTCTCTTCCACACCATCTCTTTCACATTCACGTCCCTACAACAGCACGTCACATAGTACTGACCATCATCCAGACACTCTCTTCCACACCATCCCTTTCACATTCACGTCCCTACTACAGTACCTCACATAGTACTGGGCATCATCCAGACACTCTCTTCCACACCGTCCCTTTCACATTCACGTCCCTACTACAGTACCTCACGTAGTACTGAGCATCATCCAGACACTCTCTTCCACACCGTCCCTTGCACATTCACGTCCCTACTACGGTACCTCACACAGTACCGAGCATCATCCAGACACTCTCTTCCACACCATCCCTTTCACATTCACGTCCCTACTACAGTACCTTACATAGTACCGAGCATCATCCAGACACTCTCTGGCACACAGTCCCTTTCACATTCACGTCCCTACCACCTCACATAGTACTGAGCATCATCAAGACACTCTCTTCCACATCGTCCCTTTGACATTCACGTCACCACTACCCCACATAGTACTGAGCATCATCCAGACACTCTCTTCCACACCGTCTCCTTCACATTCACATCCCTAGTACATACCTCACAAAGTACTGAGCATCATCGAGACACTCTCTTCCACACCATCCCTTTCACATTCACATCCCTTCTACAGTACCTCACATCGTACCGAGCATCATCCAGACACTATCTTCCACAGTGTCCCTTTCACATTCACGTCCCTACCACAGGACCTCACAAAGTACTGAGCATCATCCAGACACTCTCTTCCACACCATCTCTTTCACATTCACGTCCCTACAACAGCACGTCACATAGTACTGACCATCATCCAGACACTCTCTTCCACACCATCCATTAAACATTCACGTCCCTACTGCAGTACCTCACATAGTACTGAGCATCATCCAGACACTCTCTTCCACACTGTCCCTTTCACATTCACGTCCCTACAACAGTACCTCACATGGTACTGAGCATCATCCAGACACTCTCTTCCACACTGTCCCTTTCACATTCACGTCCCTACTACAGTACCTCACTTTGTACTGAGCATCATCCAGACACTTTCTTCCAGACCGTCCCTTTCACATTCACGTCTCTACAACAGTACCTCACATGGTACTGAGCATCATCCAGACACTCTCTTCCACACTGTCCCTTTCACATTCACGTCCCTACCACAGGACCTCACAAAGTACTGAGCATCATCCAGACACTCTCTTCCACACCATCTCTTTCACATTCACGTCCCTACAACAGCACGTCACATAGTACTGACCATCATCCAGACACTCTCTTCCACACCATCCCTTTCACATTCACGTCCCTACTACAGTACCTCACATAGTACTGGGCATCATCCAGACACTCTCTTCCACACCGTCCCTTTCACATTCACGTCCCTACTACAGTACCTCACGTAGTACTGAGCATCATCCAGACACTCTCTTCCACACCGTCCCTTGCACATTCACGTCCCTACTACGGTACCTCACACAGTACCGAGCATCATCCAGACACTCTCTTCCACACCATCCCTTTCACATTCACGTCCCTACTACAGTACCTTACATAGTACCGAGCATCATCCAGACACTCTCTGGCACACAGTCCCTTTCACATTCACGTCCCTACCACCTCACATAGTACTGAGCATCATCAAGACACTCTCTTCCACATCGTCCCTTTGACATTCACGTCACCACTACCCCACATAGTACTGAGCATCATCCAGACACTCTCTTCCACACCGTCCCCTTCACATTCACATCCCTACTACATACCTCACAAAGTACTGAGCATCATCCAGACACTATCTTCCACACCGTCCCTTTCACATTCACGTCCCTACTACAGTACCTCACGTAGTACTGAGCATCATCCAGACACTCTCTTCCACAGTGTCCCTTTCACATTCACGTCCCTACCACAGGACCTCACAAAGTACTGAGCATCATCCAGACTCTCTCTTCCACACCATCTCTTTCACATTCACGTCCCTACAACAGCACGTCACATAGTACTGACCATCATCCAGACACTCTCTTCCACACCATCCATTAAACATTCACGTCCCTACTGCAGTACCTCACATAGTACTGAGCATCATCCAGACACTTTCTTCCAGACCGTCCCTTTCACATTCACATCCCTACTACAGTACCTCACAAAGTACTGAGCATCATCCAGACACTCTCTTCCACACTGTCCCTTTCACATTCACGTCCCTACAACAGTACCTCACATGGTACTGAGCATCATCCAGACACTCTCTTCCACACTGTCCCTTTCACATTCACGTCCCTACCACAGGACCTCACAAAGTACTGAGCATCATCCAGCAACTCTCTTCCACACCATCTCTTTCACATTCACGTCCCTACAACAGCACGTCACATAGTACTGACCATCATCCAGACACTCTCTTCCACACCATCCCTTTCACATTCACGTCCCTACTACAGTACCTCACATAGTACTGGGCATCATCCAGACACTCTCTTCCACACCGTCCCTTTCACATTCACGTCCCTACTACAGTACCTCACGTAGTACTGAGCATCATCCAGACACTCTCTTCCACACCGTCCCTTGCACATTCACGTCCCTACTACGGTACCTCACACAGTACCGAGCATCATCCAGACACTCTCTTCCACACCATCCCTTTCATATTCACGTCCCTACTACAGTACCTTACATAGTACCGAGCATCATCCAGACACTCTCTGGCACACAGTCCCTTTCACATTCACGTCCCTACCACCTCACATAGTACTGAGCATCATCAAGACACTCTCTTCCACATCGTCCCTTTGACATTCACGTCACCACTACCCCACATAGTACTGAGCATCATCCAGACACTCTCTTCCACACCGTCCCCTTCACATTCACATCCCTACTACATACCTCACAAAGTACTGAGCATCATCGAGACACTCTCTTCCACACCTTCCCTTTCACATTCACATCCCTACTACAGTACCTCACAAAGTACTGAGCATCCTCCAGACACTCTCTTCCACACCATCTCTTTCACATTCACGTCCCTACAACAGCACGTCACATAGTACTGACCATCATCCAGACACTCTCTTCCACACCATCCCTTTCACATTCACATCCCTTCTACAGTACCTCACATCGTACCGAGCATCATCCAGACACTATCTTCCACACCGTCCCTTTCACATTCACGTCCCTACTACAGTACCTCACGTAGTACTGAGCATCATCCAGACACTCTCTTCCACAGTGTCCCTTTCACATTCACGTCCCTACCACAGGACCTCACAAAGTACGGAGCATCATCCAGACACTCTCTTCCACACCATCTCTTTCACATTCACGTCCCTACAACAGCACGTCACATAGTACTGACCATCATCCAGACACTCTCTTCCACACCATCCATTAAACATTCACGTCCCTACTACAGTACCTCACATAGTACTGAGCATCATCCAGACGCTCTCTTCCACACAGTCCCACTCACATTCACGTCCCCACTACAGTACCTCACATCATACCGAGCATCATCCAGACACTATCTTCCACACCGTCCCTTTCACATTCACGTCCCTACTACAGTACCTCACATAGTACCGAGCATTATCCAGACACTCTCTTCCACACCGTCCCGTTCAGATTCAAGTCCCTACTACAGTACCTCACAGAGTACTGAGCATCATCCAGACACTCTCCTCCACACCGTCCCTTTCACATTCACGTCCCTACTACAG
This sequence comes from Mobula birostris, assembly GCF_030028105.1. NCBI lineage: Eukaryota > Metazoa > Chordata > Chondrichthyes > Myliobatiformes > Myliobatidae > Mobula > Mobula birostris. The sequence continues at coordinate 88,192 of NW_027274103.1, forward strand.
TACCTCACTTTGTACTGAGCATCATCCAGACACTTTCTTCCAGACCGTCCCTTTCACATTCACGTCTCTACAACAGTACCTCACATGGTACTGAGCATCATCCAGACACTCTCTTCCACACCATCTCTTTCACATTCACGTCCCTACAACAGCACGTCACGTAGTACTGACCATCATCCAGACACTCTCTTCCACACCATCCCTTTCACATTCACGTCCCTACTACAGTACCTCACATAGTACTGGGCATCATCCAGACACTCTCTTCCACACCGTCCCTTTCACATTCACGTCCCTACTACAGTACCTCACGTAGTACTGAGCATCATCCAGACACTCTCTTCCACACCGTCCCTTGAACATTCACGTCCCTACTACGGTACCTCACACAGTACCGAGCATCATCCAGACACTCTCTTCCACACCATCCCTTTCACATTCACGTCCCTACTACAGTACCTTACATAGTACCGAGCATCATCCAGACACTCTCTGGCACACAGTCCCTTTCACATTCACGTCCCTACCACCTCACATAGTACTGAGCATCATCAAGACACTCTCTTCCACATCGTCCCTTTGACATTCACGTCACCACTACCCCACATAGTACTGAGCATCATCCAGACACTCTCTTCCACACCGTCCCCTTCACATTCACATCCCTACTACATACCTCACAAAGTACTGAGCATCATCGAGACACTCTCTTCCACACCTTCCCTTTCACATTCACATCCCTACTACAGTACCTCACAAAGTACTGAGCATCCTCCAGACACTCTCTTCCACACCGTCCCTTGCACATTCACGTCCCTACTACGGTACCTCACACAGTACCGAGCATCATCCAGACACTGTCTTCCACACCATCCCTTTCACATTCACATCCCTTCTACAGTACCTCACATCGTACCGAGCATCATCCAGACACTATCTTCCACAGTGTCCCTTTCACATTCACGTCCCTACCACAGGACCTCACAAAGTACTGAGCATCATCCAGACACTCTCTTCCACACCATCTCTTTCACATTCACGTCCCTACAACAGCACGTCACATAGTACTGACCATCATCCAGACACTCTCTTCCACACCATCCATTAAACATTCACGTCCCTACTGCAGTACCTCACATAGTACTGAGCATCATCCAGACACTTTCTTCCAGACCGTCCCTTTCACATTCACATCCCTACTACAGTACCTCACAAAGTACTGAGCATCATCCAGACACTCTCTTCCACACTGTCCCTTTCACATTCACGTCCCTACAACAGTACCTCACATGGTACTGAGCATCATCCAGACACTCTCTTCCACACTGTCCCTTTCACATTCACGTCCCTACCACAGGACCTCACAAAGTACTGAGCATCATCCAGCAACTCTCTTCCACACCATCTCTTTCACATTCACGTCCCTACAACAGCACGTCACATAGTACTGACCATCATCCAGACACTCTCTTCCACACCATCCCTTTCACATTCACGTCCCTACTACAGTACCTCACATAGTACTGGGCATCATCCAGACACTCTCTTCCACACCGTCCCTTTCACATTCACGTCCCTACTACAGTACCTCATGTAGTACTGAGCATCATCCAGACACTCTCTTCCACACCGTCCCTTGCACATTCACGTCCCTACTACGGTACCTCACACAGTACCGAGCATCATCCAGACACTCTCTTCCACACCATCCCTTTCATATTCACGTCCCTACTACAGTACCTTACATAGTACCGAGCATCATCCAGACACTCTCTGGCACACAGTCCCTTTCACATTCACGTCCCTACCACCTCACATAGTACTGAGCATCATCAAGACACTCTCTTCCACATCGTCCCTTTGACATTCACGTCACCACTACCCCACATAGTACTGAGCATCATCCAGACACTCTCTTCCACACCGTCCCCTTCACATTCACATCCCTACTACATACCTCACAAAGTACTGAGCATCATCGAGACACTCTCTTCCACACCTTCCCTTTCACATTCACATCCCTACTACAGTACCTCACAAAGTACTGAGCATCCTCCAGACACTCTCTTCCACACCGTCCCTTGCACATTCACGTCCCTACTGCGGTACCTCACACAGTACCGAGCATCATCCAGACACTCTCTTCCACACCATCCCTTTCACATTCACATCCCTTCTACAGTACCTCACATCGTACCGAGCATCATCCAGACACTATCTTCCACACCGTCCCTTTCACATTCACGTCCCTACTACAGTACCTCACGTAGTACTGAGCATCATCCAGACACTCTCTTCCACAGTGTCCCTTTCACATTCACGTCCCTACCACAGGACCTCACAAAGTACTGAGCATCATCCAGACACTCTCTTCCACACCATCTCTTTCACATTCACGTCCCTACAACAGCACGTCACATAGTACTGACCATCATCCAGACACTCTCTTCCACACCATCCATTAAACATTCACGTCCCTACTACAGTACCTCACATAGTACTGAGCATCATCCAGACGCTCTCTTCCACACAGTCCCACTCACATTCACGTCCCCACTACAGTACCTCAAGTAGTACTGAGCATCATCCAGACACTCTCTTCCACACCATCCCTTTCACATTCATGTCCCTGCTACAGTACCTCACATAGTAGTGAGCATCATCCAGACACTCTCTTCCACACCGTCCCTTTCACATTCACGTCCCTACTACAGTACCTCACATAGTACTGAGCATCATCCAGACACTCTCTTCCACACTGTCCCTTTCACATGCACGTCCCCACTACAGTACCTCACATAGTACTGAGCTTCATCCAGACACTCTCTTCCACACCGTCCCTTTCACATTCACGTCCCTACTACAAGACCTCACATAGTACCGAGCATCATCCAGAGACTCTCTTCCACACAGTCCATTCCACAGTCACATCCCAACTACAGTACCTCACATTGTACTGAGCATCATCCAGACACTCTCTTCCACACCGTCCCTTCCACATTCACATCCCTACTACAGTACCTCACATAGTACTGAGCATCATCCAGACACTCTCTTCCACACCGTCCCTTTCACATTCATGTCCCTACTACAGTACCTAACAAAGTACTGAGCATCATCCAGACACTCTCTTCCACACCATCCCTTTCACATTCACGTTCCTACTACAGTACCTCACATAGTACTGAGCATCATCCAGACACTCTCTTCCACACCGTCCCTTTCAGATTCACGTCCCTACTATCTCACATAGTACTGAGCATCATCCAGACACTCTCTTCCACACCTTCCATTCCACAGTTACGTCCCTACTACAGTACCTCACATAGTACTGAGCATCATCCAGACACTCTCTTCCACACAGTCCCACTCACATTCACGTCCCCACTACAGTACCTCAAGTACTACTGAGCATCATCCAGACACTCTCTTCCACACCGTCCCTTGCACATTCACGTCCCTACTACGGTACCTCACACAGTACCGAGCATCATCCAGACACTCTCTTCCACACCATCCCTTTCACATTCACGTCCCTACTACAGTACCTTACATAGTACCGAGCATCATCCAGACACTCTCTGGCACACAGTCCCTTTCACATTCACGTCCCTACCACCTCACATAGTACTGAGCATCATCAAGACACTCTCTTCCACATCGTCCCTTTGACATTCACGTCACCACTACCTCACATAGTACTGAGCATCATCCAGACACTCTCTTCCACACCATCTCTTTCACATTCACGTCCCTACAACAGCACGTCACATAGTACTGACCATCATCCAGACACTCTCTTCCACACCATCCCTTTCACATTCACGTCCCTACTACAGTACCTCACATAGTACTGGGCATCATCCAGACACTCTCTTCCACACCGTCCCTTTCACATTCACGTCCCTACTACAGTACCTCACGTAGTACTGAGCATCATCCAGACACTCTCTTCCACACCGTCCCTTGAACATTCACGTCCCTACTACGGTACCTCACACAGTACCGAGCATCATCCAGACACTCTCTTCCACACCATCCCTTTCACATTCACGTCCCTACTACAGTACCTTACATAGTACCGAGCATCATCCAGACACTCTCTGGCACACAGTCCCTTTCACATTCACGTCCCTACCACCTCACATAGTACTGAGCATCATCAAGACACTCTCTTCCACACCGTCCCCTTCACATTCACATCCCTAGTACATACCTCACAAAGTACTGAGCATCATCGAGACACTCTCTTCCACACCATCCCTTTCACATTCACATCCCTTCTACAGTACCTCACATCGTACCGAGCATCATCCAGACACTATCTTCCACAGTGTCCCTTTCACATTCACGTCCCTACCACAGGACCTCACAAAGTACTGAGCATCATCCAGACACTCTCTTCCACACCATCTCTTTCACATTCACGTCCCTACAACAGCACGTCACATAGTACTGACCATCATCCAGACACTCTCTTCCACACCATCCATTAAACATTCACGTCCCTACTGCAGTACCTCACATAGTACTGAGCATCATCCAGACACTTTCTTCCAGACCGTCCCTTTCACATTCACATCCCTACTACAGTACCTCACAAAGTACTGAGCATCATCCAGACACTCTCTTCCACACTGTCCCTTTCACATTCACGTCCCTACAACAGTAACTCACATGGTACTGAGCATCATCCAGACACTCTCTTCCACACTGTCCCTTTCACATTCACGTCCCTACCACAGGACCTCACAAAGTACTGAGCATCATCCAGCAACTGTCTTCCACACCATCTCTTTCACATTCACGTCCCTACAACAGCACGTCACATAGTACTGACCATCATCCAGACACTCTCTTCCACACCATCTCTTTCACATTCACGTCCCTACTACAGTACCTCACATAGTACTGGGCATCATCCAGACACTCTCTTCCACACCGTCCCTTTCACATTCACGTCCCTACTACAGTACCTCACGTAGTACTGAGCATCATCCAGACACTCTCTTCCACACCGTCCCTTGCACATTCACGTCCCTACTACGGTACCTCACACAGTACCGAGCATCATCCAGACACTCTCTTCCACACCATCCCTTTCATATTCACGTCCCTACTACAGTACCTTACATAGTACCGAGCATCATCCAGACACTCTCTGGCACACAGTCCCTTTCACATTCACGTCCCTACCACCTCACATAGTACTGAGCATCATGAAGACACTCTCTTCCACATCGTCCCTTTGACATTCACGTCACCACTACCCCACATAGTACTGAGCATCATCCAGACACTCTCTTCCACACCGTCCCCTTCACATTCACATCCCTACTACATACCTCACAAAGTACTGAGCATCATCGAGACACTCTCTTCCACACCTTCCCTTTCACATTCACATCCCTACTACAGTACCTCACAAAGTACTGAGCATCCTCCAGACACTCTCTTCCACACCGTCCCTTGCACATTCACGTCCCTACTACGGTACCTCACACAGTACCGAGCATCATCCAGACACTCTCTTCCACACCATCCCTTTCACATTCACATCCCTTCTACAGTACCTCACATCGTACCGAGCATCATCCAGACACTATCTTCCACAGTGTCCCTTTCACATTCACGTCCCTACCACAGGACCTCACAAAGTACTGAGCATCATCCAGACACTCTCTTCCACACCATCTCTTTCACATTCACGTCCCTACAACAGCACGTCACATAGTACTGACCATCATCCAGACACTCTCTTCCACACCATCCATTAAACATTCACGTCCCTACTGCAGTACCTCACATAGTACTGAGCATCATCCAGACACTTTCTTCCAGACCGTCCCTTTCACATTCACATCCCTACTACAGTACCTCACAAAGTACTGAGCATCATCCAGACACTCTCTTCCACACTGTCCCTTTCACATTCACGTCCCTACAACAGTACCTCACATGGTACTGAGCATCATCCAGACACTCTCTTCCACACTGTCCCTTTCACATTCACGTCCCTACCACAGGACCTCACAAAGTACTGAGCATCATCCAGCAACTCTCTTCCACACCATCTCTTTCACATTCACGTCCCTACAACAGCACGTCACATAGTACTGACCATCATCCAGACACTCTCTTCCACACCATCCCTTTCACATTCACGTCCCTACTACAGTACCTCACATAGTACTGGGCATCATCCAGACACTCTCTTCCACACCGTCCCTTTCACATTCACGTCCCTACTACAGTACCTCACGTAGTACTGAGCATCATCCAGACACTCTCTTCCACACCATCCCTTTCATATTCACGTCCCTACTACAGTACCTTACATAGTACCGAGCATCATCCAGACACTCTCTGGCACACAGTCCCTTTCACATTCACGTCCCTACCACCTCACATAGTACTGAGCATCATCAAGACACTCTCTTCCACATCGTCCCTTTGACATTCACGTCACCACTACCCCACATAGTACTGAGCATCATCCAGACACTCTCTTCCACACCGTCCCCTTCACATTCACATCCCTACTACATACCTCACAAAGTACTGAGCATCATCGAGACACTCTCTTCCACACCTTCCCTTTCACATTCACATCCCTACTACAGTACCTCACAAAGTACTGAGCATCCTCCAGACACTCTCTTCCACACCGTCCCTTGCACATTCACGTCCCTACTGCGGTACCTCACACAGTACCGAGCATCATCCAGACACTCTCTTCCACACCATCCCTTTCACATTCACATCCCTTCTACAGTACCTCACATCGTACCGAGCATCATCCAGACACTATCTTCCACACCGTCCCTTTCACATTCACGTCCCTACTACAGTACCTCACGTAGTACTGAGCATCATCCAGACACTCTCTTCCACAGTGTCCCTTTCACATTCACGTCCCTACCACAGGACCTGACAAAGTACTGAGCATCATCCAGACACTCTCTTCCACACCATCTCTTTCACATTCACGTCCCTACAACAGCACGTCACATAGTACTGACCATCATCCAGACACTCTCTTCCACACCATCCCTTTCACATTCATGTCCCTGCTACAGTACCTCACATAGTAGTGAGCATCATCCAGACACTCTCTTCCACACCGTCCCTTTCACATTCACGTCCCTACTACAGTACCTCACATAGTACTGAGCATCATCCAGACACTCTCTTCCACACTGTCCCTTTCACATGCACGTCCCCACTACAGTACCTCACATAGTACTGAGCTTCATCCAGACACTCTCTTCCACACCGTCCCTTTCACATTCACGTCCCTACTACAAGACCTCACATAGTACCGAGCATCATCCAGAGACTCTCTTCCACACAGTCCATTCCACAGTCACATCCCAACTACAGTACCTCACATTGTACTGAGCATCATCCAGACACTCTCTTCCACACCGTCCCTTCCACATTCACATCCCTACTACAGTACCTCACATAGTACTGAGCATCATCCAGACACTCTCTTCCACACCGTCCCTTTCACATTCATGTCCCTACTACAGTACCTAACAAAGTACTGAGCATCATCCAGACACTCTCTTCCACACCATCCCTTTCACATTCACGTTCCTACTACAGTACCTCACATAGTACTGAGCATCATCCAGACACTCTCTTCCACACCGTCCCTTTCAGATTCACGTCCCTACTATCTCACATAGTACTGAGCATCATCCAGACGCTCTCTTCCACACCTTCCATTCCACAGTTACGTCCCTACTACAGTACCTCACATAGTACTGAGCATCATCCAGACACTCTCTTCCACACAGTCCCACTCACATTCACGTCCCCACTACAGTACCTCAAGTAGTACTGAGCATCATCCAGACACTCTCTTCCACACCGTCCCTTGCACATTCACGTCCCTACTACGGTACCTCACACAGTACCGAGCATCATCCAGACACTCTCTTCCACACCATCCCTTTCACATTCACGTCCCAACTACAGTACCTTACATAGTACCGAGCATCATCCAGACACTCTCTGGCACACAGTCCCTTTCACATTCACGTCCCTACCACCTCACATAGTACTGAGCATCATCAAGACACTCTCTTCCACATCGTCCCTTTGACATTCACGTCACCACTACCCCACATAGTACTGAGCATCATCCAGACACTCTCTTCCACACCGTCCCCTTCACATTCACATCCCTACTACATACCTCACAAAGTACTGAGCATCATCGAGACACTCTCTTCCACACCGTCCCCTTCACATTCACATCCCTACTACATACCTCACAAAGTACTGAGCATCATCCAGACACTCTCTTCCACAGTGTCCCTTTCACATTCACGTCCCTACAACAGCACGTCACATAGTACTGACCATCATCCAGACACTCTCTTCCACACCATTCATTAAACATTCACGTCCCTACTGCAGTACCTCACATAGTACTGAGCATCATCCAGACACTTTCTTCCAGACCGTCCCTTTCACATTCACATCCCTACTACAGTACCTCACAAAGTACTGAGCATCATCCAGACACTCTCTTCCACACTGTCCCTTTCACATTCACGTTCCTACAACAGTAACTCACATGGTACTGAGCATCATCCAGACACTCTCTTCCACAATGTCCCTTTCACATTCACGTCCCTACCACAGGACCTCACAAAGTACTGAGCATCATCCAGCAACTCTCTTCCACACCATCTCTTTCACATTCACGTCCCTACAACAGCACGTCACATAGTACTGACCATCATCCAGACACTCTCTTCCACACCATCTCTTTCACATTCACGTCCCTACTACAGTACCTCACATAGTACTGGGCATCATCCAGACACTCTCTTCCACACCGTCCCTTTCACATTCACGTCCCTACTACAGTACCTCACGTAGTACTGAGCATCATCCAGACACTCTCTTCCACACCGTCCCTTGCACATTCACGTCCCTAGAACGGTACCTCACACAGTACCGAGCATCATCCAGACACTCTCTTCCACACCATCCCTTTCATATTCACGTCCCTACTACAGTACCTTACATAGTACCGAGCATCATCCAGACACTCTCTGGCACACAGTCCCTTTCACATTCACGTCCCTACCACCTCACATAGTACTGAGCATCATCAAGACACTCTCTTCCACATCGTCCCTTTGACATTCACGTCACCACTACCCCACATAGTACTGAGCATCATCCAGACACTCTCTTCCACACCGTCCCCTTCACATTCACATCCCTACTACATACCTCACAAAGTACTGAGCATCATCGAGACACTCTCTTCCACACCTTCCCTTTCACATTCACATCCCTACTACAGTACCTCACAAAGTACTGAGCATCCTCCAGACACTCTCTTCCACACCGTCCCTTGCACATTCACGTCCCTACTGCGGTACCTCACACAGTACCGAGCATCATCCAGACACTCTCTTCCACACCATCCCTTTCACATTCACATCCCTTCTACAGTACCTCACATCGTACCGAGCATCATCCAGACACTATCTTCCACACCGTCCCTTTCACATTCACGTCCCTACTACAGTACCTCACGTAGTACTGAGCATCATCCAGACACTCTCTTCCACAGTGTCCCTTTCACATTCACGTCCCTACCACAGGACCTGACAAAGTACTGAGCATCATCCAGACACTCTCTTCCACACCATCTCTTTCACATTCACGTCCCTACAACAGCACGTCACATAGTACTGACCATCATCCAGACACTCTCTTCCACACCATCCCTTTCACATTCATGTCCCTGCTACAGTACCTCACATAGTAGTGAGCATCATCCAGACACTCTCTTCCACACCGTCCCTTTCACATTCACGTCCCTACTACAGTACCTCACATAGTACTGAGCATCATCCAGACACTCTCTTCCACACTGTCCCTTTCACATGCACGTCCCCACTACAGTACCTCACATAGTACTGAGCTTCATCCAGACACTCTCTTCCACACCGTCCCTTTCACATTCACGTCCCTACTACAAGACCTCACATAGTACCGAGCATCATCCAGAGACTCTCTTCCACACAGTCCATTCCACAGTCACATCCCAACTACAGTACCTCACATTGTACTGAGCATCATCCAGACACTCTCTTCCACACCGTCCCTTCCACATTCACATCCCTACTACAGTACCTCACATAGTACTGAGCATCATCCAGACACTCTCTTCCACACCGTCCCTTTCACATTCATGTCCCTACTACAGTACCTAACAAAGTACTGAGCATCATCCAGACACTCTCTTCCACACCATCCCTTTCACATTCACGTTCCTACTACAGTACCTCACATAGTACTGAGCATCATCCAGACACTCTCTTCCACACCGTCCCTTTCAGATTCACGTCCCTACTATCTCACATAGTACTGAGCATCATCCAGACGCTCTCTTCCACACCTTCCATTCCACAGTTACGTCCCTACTACAGTACCTCACATAGTACTGAGCATCATCCAGACACTCTCTTCCACACAGTCCCACTCACATTCACGTCCCCACTACAGTACCTCAAGTAGTACTGAGCATCATCCAGACACTCTCTTCCACACCGTCCCTTGCACATTCACGTCCCTACTACGGTACCTCACACAGTACCGAGCATCATCCAGACACTCTCTTCCACACCATCCCTTTCACATTCACGTCCCAACTACAGTACCTTACATAGTACCGAGCATCATCCAGACACTCTCTGGCACACAGTCCCTTTCACATTCACGTCCCTACCACCTCACATAGTACTGAGCATCATCAAGACACTCTCTTCCACATCGTCCCTTTGACATTCACGTCACCACTACCCCACATAGTACTGAGCATCATCCAGACACTCTCTTCCACACCGTCCCCTTCACATTCACATCCCTACTACATACCTCACAAAGTACTGAGCATCATCGAGACACTCTCTTCCACACCGTCCCCTTCACATTCACATCCCTACTACATACCTCACAAAGTACTGAGCATCATCCAGACACTCTCTTCCACAGTGTCCCTTTCACATTCACGTCCCTACAACAGCACGTCACATAGTACTGACCATCATCCAGACACTCTCTTCCACACCATTCATTAAACATTCACGTCCCTACTGCAGTACCTCACATAGTACTGAGCATCATCCAGACACTTTCTTCCAGACCGTCCCTTTCACATTCACATCCCTACTACAGTACCTCACAAAGTACTGAGCATCATCCAGACACTCTCTTCCACACTGTCCCTTTCACATTCACGTTCCTACAACAGTAACTCACATGGTACTGAGCATCATCCAGACACTCTCTTCCACAATGTCCCTTTCACATTCACGTCCCTACCACAGGACCTCACAAAGTACTGAGCATCATCCAGCAACTCTCTTCCACACCATCTCTTTCACATTCACGTCCCTACAACAGCACGTCACATAGTACTGACCATCATCCAGACACTCTCTTCCACACCATCTCTTTCACATTCACGTCCCTACTACAGTACCTCACATAGTACTGGGCATCATCCAGACACTCTCTTCCACACCGTCCCTTTCACATTCACGTCCCTACTACAGTACCTCACGTAGTACTGAGCATCATCCAGACACTCTCTTCCACACCGTCCCTTGCACATTCACGTCCCTACTACGGTACCTCACACAGTACCGAGCATCATCCAGACACTCTCTTCCACACCATCCCTTTCATATTCACGTCCCTACTACAGTACCTTACATAGTACCGAGCATCATCCAGACACTCTCTGGCACACAGTCCCTTTCACATTCACGTCCCTACCACCTCACATAGTACTGAGCATCATCAAGACACTCTCTTCCACATCGTCCCTTTGACATTCACGTCACCACTACCCCACATAGTACTGAGCATCATCCAGACACTCTCTTCCACACCGTCCCCTTCACATTCACATCCCTACTACATACCTCACAAAGTACTGAGCATCATCGAGACACTCTCTTCCACACCTTCCCTTTCACATTCACATCCCTACTACAGTACCTCACAAAGTACTGAGCATCCTCCAGACACTCTCTTCCACACCGTCCCTTTCACATTCACGTCCCTACTACGGTACCTCACACAGTACCGAGCATCATCCAGACACTCTCTTCCACACCATCCCTTTCACATTCACATCCCTTCTACAGTACCTCACATCGTACCGAGCATCATCCAGACACTATCTTCCACACCGTCCCTTTCACATTCACGTCCCTAATACAGTACCTCACGTAGTACTGAGCATCATCCAGACACTCTCTTCCACAGTGTCCCTTTCACATTCACGTCCCTACAACAGCACGTCACATAGTACTGACCATCATCCAGACACTCTCTTCCACACCATCCATTAAACATTCACGTCCCTACTGCAGTACCTCACATAGTACTGAGCATCATCCAGACACTTTCTTCCAGACCATCCCTTTCACATTCACATCCCTACTACAGTACCTCACAAAGTACTGAGCATCATCCAGACACTCTCTTCCACACTGTCCCTTTCACATTCACGTCCCTACAACAGTAACTCACATGGTACTGAGCATCATCCAGACACTCTCTTCCACACTGTCCCTTTCACATTCACGTCCCTACCACAGGACCTCACAAAATACTGAGCATCATCCAGCAACTCTCTTCCACACCATCTCTTTCACATTCACGTCCCTACAACAGCACGTCACATAGTACTGACCATCATCCAGACACTCTCTTCCACACCATCTCTTTCACATTCACGTCCCTACTACAGTACCTCACATAGTACTGGGCATCATCCAGACACTCTCTTCCACACCGTCCCTTTCACATTCACGTCCCTACTACAGTACCTCACGTAGTACTGAGCATCATCCAGACACTCTCTTCCACACCGTCCCTTGCACATTCACGTCCCTACTACGGTACCTCACACAGTACCGAGCATCATCCAGACACTCTCTTCCACACCATCCCTTTCATATTCACGTCCCTACTACAGTACCTTACATAGTACCGAGCATCATCCAGACACTCTCTGGCACACAGTCCCTTTCACATTCACGTCCCTACCACCTCACATAGTACTGAGCATGATCAAGACACTCTCTTCCACATCGTCCCTTTGACATTCACGTCACCACTACCCCACATAGTACTGAGCATCATCCAGACACTCTCTTCCACACCGTCCCCTTCACATTCACATCCCTACTACATACCTCACAAAGTACTGAGCATCATCGAGACACTCTCTTCCACACCTTCCCTTTCACATTCACATCCCTACTACAGTACCTCACAAAGTGCTGAGCATCCTCCAGACACTCTCTTCCACACCGTCCCTTTCACATTCACGTCCCTACTACGGTACCTCACACAGTACCGAGCATCATCCAGACACTCTCTTCCACACCATCCCTTTCACATTCACATCCCTTCTACAGTACCTCACATCGTACCGAGCATCATCCAGACACTATCTTCCACACCGTCCCTTTCACATTCACGTCCCTACTACAGTACCTCACGTAGTACTGAGCATCATCCAGACACTCTCTTCCACAGTGTCCCTTTCACATTCACGTCCCTACCACAGGACCTCACAAAGTACTGAGCATCATCCAGACACTCTCTTCCACACCATCTCTTTCACATTCACGTCCCTACAACAGCACGTCACATAGTACTGACCATCATCCAGACACTCTCTTCCGCACCATCCATTAAACATTCACGTCCCTACTACAGTACCTCACATAGTACTGAGCATCATCCAGACGCTCTCTTCCACACCGTCCCTTTCACATTCACGTCCCTACTACAGTACCTCACATAGTACTGAGCATCATCCAGACACTCTCTTCCACACTGTCCCTTTCACATGCACGTCCCCACTACAGTACCTCACATAGTACTGAGCTTCATCCAGAGACTCTCTTCCACACCGTCCCTTTCACATTCACGTCCCTACTACAAGACCTCACATAGTACTGAGCATCATCCAGAGACTCTCTTCCACACAGTCCATTCCACAGTCACATCCCAACTACAGTACCTCACATTGTACTGAGCATCATCCAGACACTCTCTTCCACACCGTCCCTTCCACATTCACATCCCTACTACAGTACCTCACATAGTACTGAGCATCATCCAGACACTCTCTTCCACACCGTCCCTTTCAGATTCACGTCCCTACTATCTCACATAGTACTGAGCATCATCCAGACACTCTCTTCCACACCTTCCATTCCACAGTTACGTCCCTACTACAGTACCTCACATAGTACTGAGCATCATCCAGACACTCTCTTCCACACAGTCCCACTCACATTCACGTCCCCACTACAGTACCTCAAGTAGTACTGAGCATCATCCAGACACTCTCTTCCACACCATCCCTTTCACATTCATGTCCCTGCGACAGTACCTCACATAGTACTGAGCATCATCCAGACACTCTCTTCCACACCGTCCCTTTCACATTCACGACCCTACTACAGTACCTCACATAGTACTGAGCATCATCCAGTCACTCTCTTCCACACCGTCCCTTTCACATTTACGTCCCTACCACCTCACATTGTACTGAGCATCATCCAGACACTCTCTTCCACACCGTCCCTTTAACATTCACGTCCCTACCACAGGACCTCACAAAGTACTGAGCATCATCCAGACACTCTCTTCCACACCATCTCTTTCACATTCACGTCCCTAGAAAAGCACGTCACATAGTACTGAGCATCATGCAGACACTCTCTTCCACACCGTCCCTTTCACATTCACGTCCGTACTACAGTACCTCACATAGTACCGAGCATCATCCAGACACTCTCTTCCACACCGTCCCTTGCACATTCACGTCCCTACTACAGTACCTCACATCATACCGAGCATCATCCAGACACTATCTTCCACACCGTCCGTTTCACATTCACGTCCCTACTACAGTACCTCACATAGTACCGAGCATTATCCAGACACTCTCTTCCACACCGTCCCTTTCAGATTCAAGTCCCTACTACAGTACCTCACACAGTACTGAGCATCATCCAGACACTCTCTTCCACACCGTCCCTTTCACATTCACATCCCTACTACAGTACCTCACTTTGTACTGAGCATCATCCAGACACTTTCTTCCAGACCGTCCCTTTCACATTCACGTCCCTACAATAGTACCTCACATGGTACTGAGCATCATCCAGACACTCTCTTCCACACTGTCCCTTTCACATTCACGTCCCTACCACAGGACCTCACAAAGTACTGAGCATCATCCAGACACTCTCTTCCACACCATCTCTTTCACATTCACGTCCCTACAACAGCACGTCACATAGTACTGACCATCATCCAGACACTCTCTTCCACACCATCCCTTTCACATTCACGTCCCTACTACAGTACCTTACATAGTACCGAGCATCATCCAGACACTCTCTGGCACACAGTCCCTTTCACATTCACGTCCCTACCACCTCACATAGTACTGAGCATCATCAAGACACTCTCTTCCACATCGTCCCTTTGACATTCACGTCACCAGTACCCCACATAGTACTGAGCATCATCCAGACACTCTCTTCCACACCGTCCCTTTCACATTCACATCCCTACTACATACCTCACAAAGTACTGAGCATCATCGAGACACTCTCTTCCACACCTTCCCTTTCACATTCACATCCCTACTACAGTACCTCACAAAGTACTGAGCATCATCCAGACACTCTCTTCCACACCGTCCCTTGCACATTCACGTCCCTACTACGGTACCTCACACAGTACCGAGCATCATCCAGACACTATCTTCCACACCGTCCCTTTCACATTCACGTCCCTACTACAGTACCTCACGTAGTACTGAGCATCATCCAGACACTCTCTTGCACAGTGTCCCTTTCACATTCACGTCCCTACCACAGGACTTCACAAAGTACTGAGCATCATCCAGACACTCTCTTCCACACCATCTCTTTCACATTCACGTCCCTACAACAGCACGTCACATAGTACTGACCATCATCCAGACACTCTCTTCCACACCATCCCTTTCACATTTACGTCCCTACTACAGTTCCTCACATAGTACCGAGTATCATCCAGACACTCTCGTCCACACCATCCCTTTCACATTCACACCGTACTACAGAACCTCACATAGTGCTGAGTATCATCCAGACACTCTCTTCCACACCGTCCCTTTCACATTCACGTCCCTACTACGGTACCTCACATAGTACTGAGCATCATCCAGACACTCTCTTCCACACCATCTCTTTCACATTCACGTCCCTACTACAGTACCTCAAATAGTACTGAGCATCATCCAGACACTCTCTTCCTCACTGTCACTTTCACATTCACGTCCCTACTACAGTACCTCAGAAAGTACTGACCGTCATCCAGACACACTCTTCCACACCGTCCCTTTCATATACACGTCCCTACTATCTCACAAAGTACTGAGCATCATCTAGTCTCTCTCTTCCACACCGTCCCTTTCACATTCACGTCCCTACCACATTATCTCACATAGTACTGAGCATCATACAGACACTCTATTCCAGACTGTCCCTTTCATATTCACATCCCTATTACAGTACCTCACTTAGTACTGAGCATCATCCAGACACTCTATTCCACACCGTCCCTTTCACATTCACGTCTCAACTATCTCACATAGTACTGAGCATCATCCAGACACTCTCTGCCACACCGTCCCTTTCACATTCACGTCCCTATTACAGTACCTCACAAAGTACTGAGCATCATCCAGACAGTCTCTTCCACACCGTCCCTTTCACATTCACGTCCTTACTACAGTACCTCAGATAGTACCGAGCATCATCCAGAAACTCTCTTCCAGACCATCGCTCTCACATTCACGACCCTACTACAGTAACTCACATAGTAATAAGCATCATCCAGACACTCTTTTCCACACCGTCCCTTTCACAATCACATCCCTACTACCTCACATAGTACTGAGCTTCATCCAGGCACTCTCTTCCACAACGTCCTTTTCACATTCACGTCCCTACTATCTCAGATGGTACTGAGCATCATCCAGATAGTCTCTTCCACACGATCCCTTTCACATTCACATCCCTACTGCAGTACCTCACATAGTACTGAGTATCATACAGACACTCTCTTCACACCATCCCTTTTAAATTCACATCCCTACTACCTCACATAGTACTGAGCATTATTGAGAAACTCTCTTCCACACCATCTCTCGCACATTCACGTTCCTACTACAGTACCTCACATAGTACTGAGCATCTTCCAGACACTCTCTTCCACACCATCCCTTTCACATTCACGTCCCTCCTACCTCACATAGTACTGAGCATCATCCAGACACTCTCTTCCACACCGTCTCTTTCACATTCACGTCCCTACAACAGTACCTCACAAAGTACTGATCATCATCCAGACACTATCTTCCACACCGTCCCTTTCACATTCACGTCCCTACTACAGTACCTCACATAGTACTGAGCATCATCCAGACACTCTCTTCCACACTGTCCCTTTCACATGCACGTCCCCACTACAGTACCTCACATAGTACTGAGCTTCATCCAGACACTCTCTTCCACACCGTCCCTTTCACATTCACGTCCCTAATACAGGACCTCACATAGTACCGAGCATCATCCAGAGACTCTCTTCCACACAGTCCATTCCACAGTCACATCCCAACTACAGTACCTCACATAGTACTGAGCATCATCCAGACACTCTCTTCCACACCGTCCCTTTCACATTCATGTCCCTACTACAGTACCTAACAAAGTACTGAGCATCATCCAGACACTCTCTTCCACACCATTCCTTTCACATTCACGTTCCTACTACAGTACCTCACATAGTACCGAGCATCATCCAGACACTCTCTTCCACACCGTCCCTTTCAGATTCACGTCCCTACTATCTCACATAGTACTGAGCATCATCCAGACACTCTCTTCCACACCTTCCATTCCACAGTTACGTCCCTACTACAGTACCTCACATAGTACTGAGCATCATCCAGACACTCTCTTCCACACAGTCCCACTCACATTCACGTCCCCACTACAGTACCTCATATAGTACTGAGCATCATCCAGACACTGTCTTCCACACCGTCCTTTTCACATTCACGTCCCTACTACAGTACCTCACATAGTACCGAGATTTATCGAGACACTCTCTTCCACACGGTCCCTTTCAGATTCAAGTCCCTACTACAGTACCTCACATAGTACTGAGCATCATCAAGACACTCTCTTCCACACCGTCCCTTTCTCATTCACGTCCCTACTACAGGACCTCAGATAGTACTGAGCATCATCCAGACACTCTCTTCCACACCATCCCTTTCACATTCACGTCCCTACTACAGTTCTTCACTTAGTACTGATCATCATCCAGACACTCTCTTCCACACCGTCCCTTTCATATTCACGTCCCTACTACAGTACCTCAGATGGTACTGAGCATCATCCAGACACTCTCTTCCACACCGTCCCTTTCACATTCACGTCCCTGCTACAGTACCTCACATAGTACTGAGCATCATCCAGACACTCTCTTCCACACCGTCTCTTTCACATTCACGTCCCTACTACAGTACCTCACATAGTACCGAGCATCATCCAGACACTCTCTTCCACACCGTCCCTTTCACATTCACGTCCCTACTACAGTACCTCACATAGTACTGAGCATCATCCAGACACTATCTTCCACACCATCCCTTTCATATTCACATCCGTACTACAGAAGCTCACATAGTACTGAGCATCATCCAGACACTCTCTTCCACACCGTCCCTTGCACATTCACGTCCCTACTACAGTACCTCACATCATACCGAGCATCATCCAGACACTATCTTCCACACCGTCCCTTTCACATTCACGTCCCTACTACAGTACCTCAGATAGTACCGAGCATTATCCAGACACTCTCTTCCACACCGTCCCTTTCAGATTCAAGTCCCTACTACAGTACCTCACACAGTACTGAGCATCATCCAGACACTCTCTTCCACACCGTCCCTTTCACATTCACGTCCCTACAACAGTACCTCACATGGCACTGAGCATCATCCAGACACTCTCTTCCACACTGTCCCTTTCACATTCACGTCCCTACCACAGGACCTCACAAAGTACTGAGCATCATCCAGACACTCTCTTCCACACCATCTCTTTCACATTCACGTCCCTACAACAGCACGTCACATAGTACTGACCATCATCCAGACACTCTCTTCCACACCATCCCTTTCACATTCACGTCCCTACTACAGTACCTCACATAGTACTGGGCATCATCCAGACACTCTCTTCGACACCGTCCCTTTCACATTCACGTCCCTACTACAGAACCTCACGTAGTACTGAGCATCATCCAGACACTCTCTTCCACACCGTCCCTTGCACATTCACGTCCCTACTACGGTACCTCACACAGTACCGAGCATCATCCAGACACTCTCTTCCACACCATCCCTTTCACATTCACGTCCCTACTACAGTACCTTACATAGTACCGAGCATCATCCAGACACTCTCTGGCACACAGTCCCTTTCACATTCACGTCCCTACCACCTCACATAGTACTGAGCATCATCAAGACACTCTCTTCCACATCGTCCCTTTGACATTCACGTCACCACTACCCCACATAGTACTGAGCATCATCCAGACACTCTCTTCCACACCGTCCCTTTCACATTCACATCCCTACTACATACCTCACAAAGTACTGAGCATCATCGAGACACTCTCTTCCACACCTTCCCTTTCACATTCACATCCCTACTACAGTACCTCACAAAGTACTGAGCATCATCCAGACACTCTCTTCCACACCGTCCCTTGCACATTCACGTCCCTACTACGGTACCTCACACAGTACCGAGCATCATCCAGACACTATCTTCCACACCGTCCCTTTCACATTCACGTCCCTACTACAGTACCTCACGTAGTACTGAGCATCATCCAGACACTCTCTTCCACAGTGTCCCTTTCACATTCACGTCCCTACCACAGGACTTCACAAAGTACTGAGCATCATCCAGACACTCTCTTCCACACCATCTCTTTCACATTCACGTCCCTACAACAGCACGTCACATAGTACTGACCATCATCCAGACACTCTCTTCCACACCATCCCTTTCACATTTACGTCCCTACTACAGTTCCTCACATAGTACCGAGTATCATCCAGACACTCTCGTCCACACCATCCCTTTCACATTCACACCGTACTACAGAACCTCACATAGTGCTGAGTATCATCCAGACACTCTCTTCCACACCGTCCCTTTGACATTCACGTCCCTACTACGGTACCTCACATAGTACTGAGCATCATCCAGACACTCTCTTTCACACCATCTCTTTCACATTCACGTCCCTACTACAGTACCTCAAATAGTACTGAGCATCATCCAGACACTCTCTTCCTTACTGTCACTTTCACATTCACGTCCCTACTACAGTACCTCAGAAAGTACTGACCGTCATCCAGACACACTCTTCCACACCGTCCCTTTCATATACAGGTCCCCACTACAGTACCTCACATACTAGTGAGCATCATCCAGACACTGTCTCCAACACGGTCCCTTTCACATTCACGTCCCAACTGCAGTACCTCACATCATACCGAGCATCATCCAGACACTATCTTCCACACCGTCCCTTTCACATTCACGTCCCTACTACAGTACCTCACATAGTACTGAGCATCATCCAGACACTCTCTTCGACACCGTCCGTTTCACATTCACGTCCCTACTACCTCACATAGTACTGAGCATCATCCAGACACTATCTTCCACACCGTCCCTTTCACATTCACGTCCCTACTACAGTACCTCACGTAGTACTGAGCATCATCCAGACACTCTCTTCCACAGTGTCCCTTTCACATTCACGTCCCTACCACAGGACCTCACAAAGTACTGAGCATCATCCAGACACTCTCTTCCACACCATCTCTTTCACATTCACGTCCCTACAACAGCACGTCACATAGTACTGACCATCATCCAGACACTCTCTTCCACACCATCCATTAAACATTCACGTCCCTACTACAGTACCTCACATAGTACTGAGCATCATCCAGACGCTCTCTTCCACACCGTCCCTTTCACATTCACGTCCCTACTACAGTACCTCACATAGTACTGAGCATCATCCAGACACTCTCTTCCACACTGTCCCTTTCACATGCACGTCCCCACTACAGTACCTCACATAGTACTGAGCTTCATCCAGAGACTCTCTTCCACACCGTCCCTTTCACATTCACGTCCCTACTACAAGACCTCACATAGTACCGAGCATCATCCAGAGACTCTCTTCCACACAGTCCATTCCACAGTCACATCCGAACTACAGTACCTCACATTGTACTGAGCATCATCCAGACACTCTCTTCCACACCGTCCCTTCCACATTCACATCCCTACTACAGTACCTCACATGGTACTGAGCATCATCCAGACACTCTCTTCCACACCGTCCCTTTCAGATTCACGTCCCTACTATCTCACATAGTACTGAGCATCATCCAGACACTCTCTTCCACACCTTCTATTCCACAGTTACGTCCCTACTACAGTACCTCACATAGTACTGAGCATCATCCAGACACTCTCTTCCACACAGTCCCACTCACATTCACGTCCCCACTACAGTACCTCAAGTAGTACTGAGCATCATCCAGCCACTCTCTTCCACACCATCCCTTTCACATTCATGTCCCTGCGACAGTACCTCACATAGTACTGAGCATCATCCAGACACTCTCTTCCACACCGTCCCTTTCACATTCACGACCCTACTACAGTACCTCACATAGTACTGAGCATTATCCAGTCACTCTCTTCCACACCGTCCCTTTCACATTTACGTCCCTACCACCTCACATTGTACTGAGCATCATCCAGACACTCTCTTCCACACCGTCCCTTTAACATTCACGTCCCTACCACAGGACCTCACAAAGTACTGAGCATCATCCAGACACTACCTTCCACACCATCTCTTTCACATTCACGTCCCTAGAAAAGCACGTCACATAGTACTGAGCATCATCCAGACACTCTCTTCCACACCGTCCCTTTCACATTCACGTCCGTACTACAGTACCTCACATAGTACCGAGCATCATCCAGACACTCTCTTCCACACCGTCCCTTGCACATTCACGTCCCTACTACAGTACCTCACATCATACCGAGCATCATCCAGACACTATCTTCCACACCGTCCCTTTCACATTCACGTCCCTACTACAGTACCTCACATAGTACCGAGCATTATCCAGACACTCTCTTCCACACCGTCCCTTTCAGATTCAAGTCCCTACTACAGTACCTCACACAGTACTGAGCATCATCCAGACACTCTCTTCCACACCGTCCCTTTCACATTCACGTCCCTACTACAGTACCTCACTTTGTACTGAGCATCATCCAGACACTCTCTTCCACACCGTCCCTTTCACATTCACGTCCCTACTACAGTACCTCACGTAGTACTGAGCATCATCCAGACACTCTCTTCCACACCGTCCCTTGCACATTCACGTCCCTACTACGGTACCTCACACAGTACCGAGCATCATCCAGACACTCTCTTCCACACCATCCCTTTCACATTCACGTCCCTACTACAGTACCTTACATAGTACCGAGCATCATCCAGACACTCTCTGGCACACAGTCCCTTTCACATTCACGTCCCTACCACCTCACATAGTACTGAGCATCATCAAGACACTCTCTTCCACATCGTCCCTTTGACATTCACGTCACCAGTACCCCACATAGTACTGAGCATCATCCAGACACTCTCTTCCACACCGTCCCTTTCACATTCACATCCCTACTACATACCTCACAAAGTACTGAGCATCATCGAGACACTCTCTTCCACACCTTCCCTTTCACATTCACATCCCTACTACAGTACCTCACAAAGTACTGAGCATCATCCAGACACTCTCTTCCACACCGTCCCTTGCACATTCACGTCCCTACTACGGTACCTCACACAGTACCGAGCATCATCCAGACACTATCTTCCACACCGTCCCTTTCACATTCACGTCCCTACTACAGTACCTCACGTAGTACTGAGCATCATCCAGACACTCTCTTCCACAGTGTCCCTTTCACATTCACGTCCCTACCACAGGACTTCACAAAGTACTGAGCATCATCCAGACACTCTCTTCCACACCATCTCTTTCACATTCACGTCCCTACAACAGCACGTCACATAGTACTGACCATCATCCAGACACTCTCTTCCACACCATCCCTTTCACATTTACGTCCCTACTACAGTTCCTCACATAGTACCGAGTATCATCCAGACACTCTCGTCCACACCATCCCTTTCACATTCACACCGTACTACAGAACCTCACATAGTGCTGAGTATCATCCAGACACTCTCTTCCACACCGTCCCTTTGACATTCACGTCCCTACTACGGTACCTCACATAGTACTGAGCATCATCCAGACACTCTCTTCCACACCATCTCTTTCACATTCACGTCCCTACTACAGTACCTCAAATAGTACTGAGCATCATCCAGACACTCTCTTCCTCACTGTCACTTTCACATTCACGTCCCTACTACAGTACCTCAGAAAGTACTGACCGTCATCCAGACACACTCTTCCACACCGTCCCTTTCATATACACGTCCCTACTATATCACAAAGTACTGAGCATCATCTAGTCTCTCTCTTCCACACCGTCCCTTTCACATTCACGTCCCTACCACATTATCTCACATAGTACTGAGCATCATACAGACACTCTATTCCAGACTGTCCCTTTCATATTCACATCCCTATTACAGTACCTCACTTAGTACTGAGCATCATCCAGACACTCTATTCCACACCGTCCCTTTCACATTCACGTCTCAACTATCTCACATAGTACTGAGCATCATCCAGACACTCTCTGCCACACCGTCCCTTTCACATTCACGTCCCTACTACATACCTCACAAAGTACTGAGCATCATCCAGACACTCTCTTCCACAGTGTCCCTTTCACATTCACGTCCCTACAACAGCACGTCACATAGTACTGACCATCATCCAGACACTCTCTTCCACACCATTCATTAAACATTCACGTCCCTACTGCAGTACCTCACATAGTACTGAGCATCATCCAGACACTTTCTTCCAGACCGTCCCTTTCACATTCACATCCCTACTACAGTACCTCACAAAGTACTGAGCATCATCCAGACACTCTCTTCCACACTGTCCCTTTCACATTCACGTCCCTACAACAGTAACTCACATGGTACTGAGCATCATCCAGACACTCTCTTCCACACTGTCCCTTTCACATTCACGTCCCTACCACAGGACCTCACAAAGTACTGAGCATCATCCAGCAACTGTCTTCCACACCATCTCTTTCACATTCACGTCCCTACAACAGCACGTCACATAGTACTGACCATCATCCAGACACTCTCTTCCACACCATCTCTTTCACATTCACGTCCCTACTACAGTACCTCACATAGTACTGGGCATCATCCAGACACTCTCTTCCACACCGTCCCTTTCACATTCACGTCCCTACTACAGTACCTCACGTAGTACTGAGCATCATCCAGACACTCTCTTCCACACCGTCCCTTGCACATTCACGTCCCTACTACGGTACCTCACACAGTACCGAGCATCATCCAGACACTCTCTTCCACACCATCCCTTTCATATTCACGTCCCTACTACAGTACCTTACATAGTACCGAGCATCATCCAGACACTCTCTGGCACACAGTCCCTTTCACATTCACGTCCCTACCACCTCACATAGTACTGAGCATCATCAAGACACTCTCTTCCACATCGTCCCTTTGACATTCACGTCACCACTACCCCACATAGTACTGAGCATCATCCAGACACTCTCTTCCACACCGTCCCCTTCACATTCACATCCCTACTACATACCTCACAAAGTACTGAGCATCATCGAGACACTCTCTTCCACACCTTCCCTTTCACATTCACATCCCTACTACAGTACCTCACAAAGTACTGAGCATCCTCCAGACACTCTCTTCCACACCGTCCCTTTCACATTCACGTCCCTACTACGGTACCTCACACAGTACCGAGCATCATCCAGACACTCTCTTCCACACCATCCCTTTCACATTCACATCCCTTCTACAGTACCTCACATCGTACCGAGCATCATCCAGACACTATCTTCCACACCGTCCCTTTCACATTCACGTCCCTACTACAGTACCTCACGTAGTACTGAGCATCATCCAGACACTCTCTTCCACAGTGTCCCTTTCACATTCACGTCCCTACCACAGGACCTCACAAAGTACTGAGCATCATCCAGACACTCTCTTCCACACCATCTCTTTCACATTCACGTCCCTACAACAGCACGTCACATAGTACTGACCATCATCCAGACACTCTCTTCCACACCATCCATTAAACATTCACGTCCCTACTACAGTACCTCACATAGTACTGAGCATCATCCAGACGCTCTCTTCCACACCGTCCCTTTCACATTCACGTCCCTACTACAGTACCTCACATAGTACTGAGCATCATCCAGACACTCTCTTCCACACTGTCCCTTTCACATGCACGTCCCCACTACAGTACCTCACATAGTACTGAGCTTCATCCAGAGACTCTCTTCCACACCGTCCCTTTCACATTCACGTCCCTACTACAAGACCACACATAGTACTGAGCATCATCCAGAGACTCTCTTCCACACAGTCCATTCCACAGTCACATCCCAACTACAGTACCTCACATTGTACTGAGCATCATCCAGACACTCTCTTCCACACCGTCCCTTCCACATTCACATCCCTACTACAGTACCTCACATAGTACTGAGCATCATCCAGACACTCTCTTCCACACCGTCCCTTTCAGATTCACGTCCCTACTATCTCACATAGTACTGAGCATCATCCAGACACTCTCTTCCACACCTTCCATTCCACAGTTACGTCCCTACTACAGTACCTCACATAGTACTGAGCATCATCCAGACACTCTCTTCCACACAGTCCCACTCACATTCACGTCCCCACTACAGTACCTCAAGTAGTACTGAGCATCATCCAGACACTCTCTTCCACACCATCCCTTTCAGATTCATGTCCCTGCGACAGTACCTCACATAGTACTGAGCATCATCCAGACACTCTCTTCCACACCGTCCCTTTCACATTCACGACCCTACTACAGTACCTCACATAGTACTGAGCATCATCCAGACACTCTCTTCCACACTGTCCCTTTCACATGCACGTCCCCACTACAGTACCTCACATAGTACTGAGCTTCATCCAGACACTCTCTTCCACACCGTCCCTTTCACATTCACGTCCCTACTACAAGACCTCACATAGTACCGAGCATCATCCAGAGACTCTCTTCCACACAGTCCATTCCACAGTCACATCCCAACTACAGTACCTCACATTGTACTGAGCATCATCCAGACACTCTCTTCCACACCGTCCCTTCCACATTCACATCCCTACTACAGTACCTCACATAGTACTGAGCATCATCCAGACACTCTCTTCCACACCGTCCCTTTCACATTCATGTCCCTACTACAGTACCTAACAAAGTACTGAGCATCATCCAGACACTCTCTTCCACACCATCCCTTTCACATTCACGTTCCTACTACAGTACCTCACATAGTACCGAGCATCATCCAGACACTCTCTTCCACACCGTCCCTTTCAGATTCACGTCCCTACTATCTCACATAGTACTGAGCATCATCCAGACACTCTCTTCCACACCTTCCATTCCACAGTTACGTCCCTACTACAGTACCTCACATAGTACTGAGCATCATCCAGACACTCTCTTCCACACAGTCCCACTCACATTCACGTCCCCACTACAGTACCTCAAGTAGTACTGAGCATCATCCAGACACTCTCTTCCACACCGTCCCTTGCACATTCACGTCCCTACTACGGTACCTCACACAGTACCGAGCATCATCCAGACACTCTCTTCCACACCATCCCTTTCACATTCACGTCCCTACTACAGTACCTTACATAGTACCGAGCATCATCCAGACACTCTCTGGCACACAGTCCCTTTCACATTCACGTCCCTACCACCTCACATAGTACTGAGCATCAACAAGACACTCTCTTCCACATCGTCCCTTTGACATTCACGTCACCACTACCCCACATAGTACTGAGCATCATCCAGACACTCTCTTCCACACCGTCCCCTTCACATTCACATCCCTACTACATACCTCACAAAGTACTGAGCATCATCGAGACACTCTCTTCCACACCATCCCTTTCACATTCACATCCCTTCTACAGTACCTCACATCGTACCGAGCATCATCCAGACACTATCTTCCACACCGTCCCTTTCACATTCACGTCCCTACTACAGTACCTCACGTAGTACTGAGCATCATCCAGACACTCTCTTCCACAGTGTCCCTTTCACATTCACGTCCCTACAACAGCACGTCACATAGTACTGACCATCATCCAGACACTCTCTTCCACACCATCCATTAAACATTCACGTCCCTACTGCAGTACCTCACATAGTACTGAGCATCATCCAGACACTTTCTTCCAGACCGTCCCTTTCACATTCACATCCCTACTACAGTACCTCACAAAGTACTGAGCATCATCCAGACACTCTCTTCCACACTGTCCCTTTCACATTCACGTTCCTACAACAGTAACTCACATGGTACTGAGCATCATCCAGACACTCTCTTCCACAATGTCCCTTTCACATTCACGTCCCTACCACAGGACCTCACAAAGTACTGAGCATCATCCAGCAACTCTCTTCCACACCATCTCTTTCACATTCACGTCCCTACAACAGCACGTCACATAGTACTGACCATCATCCAGACACTCTCTTCCACACCATCTCTTTCACATTCACGTCCCTACTACAGTACCTCACATAGTACTGGGCATCATCCAGACACTCTCTTCCACACCGTCCCTTTCACATTCACGTCCCTACTACAGTACCTCACGTAGTACTGAGCATCATCCAGACACTCTCTTCCACACCGTCCCTTGCACATTCACGTCCCTACTACGGTACCTCACACAGTACCGAGCATCATCCAGACACTCTCTTCCACACCATCCCTTTCATATTCACGTCCCTACTACAGTACCTTACATAGTACCGAGCATCATCCAGACACTCTCTGGCACACAGTCCCTTTCACATTCACGTCCCTACCACCTCACATAGTACTGAGCATCATCAAGACACTCTCTTCCACATCGTCCCTTTGACATTCACGTCACCACTACCCCACATAGTACTGAGCATCATCCAGACACTCTCTTCCACACCGTCCCCTTCACATTCACATCCCTACTACATACCTCACAAAGTACTGAGCATCATCGAGACACTCTCTTCCACACCTTCCCTTTCACATTCACATCCCTACTACAGTACCTCACAAAGTACTGAGCATCCTCCAGACACTCTCTTCCACACCGTCCCTTTCACATTCACGTCCCTACTACGGTACCTCACACAGTACCGAGCATCATCCAGACACTCTCTTCCACACCATCCCTTTCACATTCACATCCCTTCTACAGTACCTCACATCGTACCGAGCATCATCCAGACACTATCTTCCACACCGTCCCTTTCACATTCACGTCCCTACTACAGTACCTCACGTAGTACTGAGCATCATCCAGACACTCTCTTCCACAGTGTCCCTTTCACATTCACGTCCCTACCACAGGACCTCACAAAGTACTGAGCATCATCCAGACACTCTCTTCCACACCATCTCTTTCACATTCACGTCCCTACAACAGCACGTCACATAGTACTGACCATCATCCAGACACTCTCTTCCACACCATCCATTAAACATTCACGTCCCTACTACAGTACCTCACATAGTACTGAGCATCATCCAGACGCTCTCTTCCACACCGTCCCTTTCACATTCACGTCCCTACAACAGCACGTCACATAGTACTGACCTTCATCCAGACACTCTCTTCCACACCATCCATTAAACATTCACGTCCCTACTACAGTACCTCACATAGTACTGAGCATCATCCAGACGCTCTCTTCCACACCGTCCGTTTCACATTCACGTCCCTACTACAGTACCTCACATAGTACTGAGCATCATCCAGACACTCTCTTCCACACTGTCCCTTTCACATGCACGTCCCCACTACAGTACCTCACATAGTACTGAGCTTCATCCAGAGACTCTCTTCCACACCGTCCCTTTCACATTCACGTCCCTACTACAAGACCACACATAGTACTGAGCATCATCCAGAGACTCTCTTCCACACAGTCCATTCCACAGTCACATCCCAACTACAGTACCTCACATAGTACTGAGCTTCATCCAGACACTCTCTTCCACACCGTCCCTTCCACATTCACATCCCTACTACAGTACCTCACATAGTACTGAGCATCATCCAGACACTCTCTTCCACACCGTCCCTTTCAGATTCACGTCCCTACTATCTCACATAGTACTGAGCATCATCCAGACACTCTCTTCCACACCTTCCATTCCACAGTTACGTCCCTACTACAGTACCTCACATAGTACTGAGCATCATCCAGACACTCTCTTCCACACAGTCCCACTCACATTCACGTCCCCACTACAGTACCTCAAGTAGTACTGAGCATCATCCAGACACTCTCTTCCACACCATCCCTTTCACATTCATGTCCCTGCGACAGTACCTCACATAGTACTGAGCATCATCCAGACACTCTCTTCCACACCGTCCCTTTCACATTCACGACCCTACTACAGTACCTCACATAGTACTGAGCATCATCCAGACACTCTCTTCCACACTGTCCCTTTCACATGCACGTCCCCACTACAGTACCTCACATAGTACTGAGCTTCATCCAGACACTCTCTTCCACACCGTCCCTTTCACATTCACGTCCCTACTACAAGACCTCACATAGTACCGAGCATCATCCAGAGACTCTCTTCCACACAGTCCATTCCACAGTCACATCCCAACTACAGTACCTCACATTGTACTGAGCATCATCCAGACACTCTCTTCCACACCGTCCCTTCCACATTCACATCCCTACTACAGTACCTCACATAGTACTGAGCATCATCCAGACACTCTCTTCCACACCGTCCCTTTCACATTCATGTCCCTACTACAGTACCTAACAAAGTACTGAGCATCATCCAGACACTCTCTTCCACACCATCCCTTTCACATTCACGTTCCTACTACAGTACCTCACATAGTACCGAGCATCATCCAGACACTCTCTTCCACACCGTCCCTTTCAGATTCACGTCCCTACTATCTCACATAGTACTGAGCATCATCCAGACACTCTCTTCCACACCTTCCATTCCACAGTTACGTCCCTACTACAGTACCTCACATAGTACTGAGCATCATCCAGACACTCTCTTCCACACAGTCCCACTCACATTCACGTCCCCACTACAGTACCTCAAGTAGTACTGAGCATCATCCAGACACTCTCTTCCACACCGTCCCTTGCACATTCACGTCCCTACTACGGTACCTCACACAGTACCGAGCATCATCCAGACACTCTCTTCCACACCATCCCTTTCACATTCACGTCCCTACTACAGTACCTTACATAGTACCGAGCATCATCCAGACACTCTCTGGCACACAGTCCCTTTCACATTCACGTCCCTACCACCTCACATAGTACTGAGCATCATCAAGACACTCTCTTCCACATCGTCCCTTTGACATTCACGTCACCACTACCCCACATAGTACTGAGCATCATCCAGACACTCTCTTCCACACTGTCCCCTTCACATTCACATCCCTACTACATACCTCACAAAGTACTGAGCATCATCGAGACACTCTCTTCCACACCATCCCTTTCACATTCACATCCCTTCTACAGTACCTCACATCGTACCGAGCATCATCCAGACACTATCTTCCACACCGTCCCTTTCACATTCACGTCCCTACTACAGTACCTCACGTAGTACTGAGCATCATCCAGACACTCTCTTCCACAGTGTCCCTTTCACATTCACGTCCCTACAACAGCACGTCACATAGTACTGACCATCATCCAGACACTCTCTTCCACACCATCCATTAAACATTCACGTCCCTACTGCAGTACCTCACATAGTACTGAGCATCATCCAGACACTTTCTTCCAGACCATCCCTTTCACATTCACATCCCTACTACAGTACCTCACAAAGTACTGAGCATCATCCAGACACTCTCTTCCACACTGTCCCTTTCACATTCACGTCCCTACAACAGTAACTCACATGGTACTGAGCATCATCCAGACACTCTCTTCCACACTGTCCCTTTCACATTCACGTCCCTACCACAGGACCTCACAAAATACTGAGCATCATCCAGCAACTCTCTTCCACACCATCTCTTTCACATTCACGTCCCTACAACAGCACGTCACATAGTACTGACCATCATCCAGACACTCTCTTCCACACCATCTCTTTCACATTCACGTCCCTACTACAGTACCTCACATAGTACTGGGCATCATCCAGACACTCTCTTCCACACCGTCCCTTTCACATTCACGTCCCTACTACAGTACCTCACGTAGTACTGAGCATCATCCAGACACTCTCTTCCACACCGTCCCTTGCACATTCACGTCCCTACTACGGTACCTCACACAGTACCGAGCATCATCCAGACACTCTCTTCCACACCATCCCTTTCATATTCACGTCCCTACTACAGTACCTTACATAGTACCGAGCATCATCCAGACACTCTCTGGCACACAGTCCCTTTCACATTCACGTCCCTACCACCTCACATAGTACTGAGCATGATCAAGACACTCTCTTCCACATCGTCCCTTTGACATTCACGTCACCACTACCCCACATAGTACTGAGCATCATCCAGACACTCTCTTCCACACCGTCCCCTTCACATTCACATCCCTACTACATACCTCACAAAGTACTGAGCATCATCGAGACACTCTCTTCCACACCTTCCCTTTCACATTCACATCCCTACTACAGTACCTCACAAAGTGCTGAGCATCCTCCAGACACTCTCTTCCACACCGTCCCTTTCACATTCACGTCCCTACTACGGTACCTCACACAGTACCGAGCATCATCCAGACACTCTCTTCCACACCATCCCTTTCACATTCACATCCCTTCTACAGTACCTCACATCGTACCGAGCATCATCCAGACACTATCTTCCACACCGTCCCTTTCACATTCACGTCCCTACTACAGTACCTCACGTAGTACTGAGCATCATCCAGACACTCTCTTCCACAGTGTCCCTTTCACATTCACGTCCCTACCACAGGACCTCACAAAGTACTGAGCATCATCCAGACACTCTCTTCCACACCATCTCTTTCACATTCACGTCCCTACAACAGCACGTCACATAGTACTGACCATCATCCAGACACTCTCTTCCGCACCATCCATTAAACATTCACGTCCCTACTACAGTACCTCACATAGTACTGAGCATCATCCAGACGCTCTCTTCCACACCGTCCCTTTCACATTCACGTCCCTACTACAGTACCTCACATAGTACTGAGCATCATCCAGACACTCTCTTCCACACTGTCCCTTTCACATGCACGTCCCCACTACAGTACCTCACATAGTACTGAGCTTCATCCAGAGACTCTCTTCCACACCGTCCCTTTCACATTCACGTCCCTACTACAAGACCTCACATAGTACTGAGCATCATCCAGAGACTCTCTTCCACACAGTCCATTCCACAGTCACATCCCAACTACAGTACCTCACATTGTACTGAGCATCATCCAGACACTCTCTTCCACACCGTCCCTTCCACATTCACATCCCTACTACAGTACCTCACATAGTACTGAGCATCATCCAGACACTCTCTTCCACACCGTCCCTTTCAGATTCACGTCCCTACTATCTCACATAGTACTGAGCATCATCCAGACACTCTCTTCCACACCTTCCATTCCACAGTTACGTCCCTACTACAGTACCTCACATAGTACTGAGCATCATCCAGACACTCTCTTCCACACAGTCCCACTCACATTCACGTCCCCACTACAGTACCTCAAGTAGTACTGAGCATCATCCAGACACTCTCTTCCACACCATCCCTTTCACATTCATGTCCCTGCGACAGTACCTCACATAGTACTGAGCATCATCCAGACACTCTCTTCCACACCGTCCCTTTCACATTCACGACCCTACTACAGTACCTCACATAGTACTGAGCATCATCCAGTCACTCTCTTCCACACCGTCCCTTTCACATTTACGTCCCTACCACCTCACATTGTACTGAGCATCATCCAGACACTCTCTTCCACACCGTCCCTTTAACATTCACGTCCCTACCACAGGACCTCACAAAGTACTGAGCATCATCCAGACACTCTCTTCCACACCATCTCTTTCACATTCACGTCCCTAGAAAAGCACGTCACATAGTACTGAGCATCATGCAGACACTCTCTTCCACACCGTCCCTTTCACATTCACGTCCGTACTACAGTACCTCACATAGTACCGAGCATCATCCAGACACTCTCTTCCACACCGTCCCTTGCACATTCACGTCCCTACTACAGTACCTCACATCATACCGAGCATCATCCAGACACTATCTTCCACACCGTCCCTTTCACATTCACGTCCCTACTACAGTACCTCACATAGTACCGAGCATTATCCAGACACTCTCTTCCACACCGTCCCTTTCAGATTCAAGTCCCTACTACAGTACCTCACACAGTACTGAGCATCATCCAGACACTCTCTTCCACACCGTCCCTTTCACATTCACGTCCCTACTACAGTACCTCACTTTGTACTGAGCATCATCCAGACACTTTCTTCCAGACCGTCCCTTTCACATTCACGTCCCTACAATAGTACCTCACATGGTACTGAGCATCATCCAGACACTCTCTTCCACACTGTCCCTTTCACATTCACGTCCCTACCACAGGACCTCACAAAGTACTGAGCATCATCCAGACACTCTCTTCCACACCATCTCTTTCACATTCACGTCCCTACAACAGCACGTCACATAGTACTGACCATCATCCAGACACTCTCTTCCACACCATCCCTTTCACATTCACGTCCCTACTACAGTACCTTACATAGTACCGAGCATCATCCAGACACTCTCTGGCACACAGTCCCTTTCACATTCACGTCCCTACCACCTCACATAGTACTGAGCATCATCAAGACACTCTCTTCCACATCGTCCCTTTGACATTCACGTCACCAGTACCCCACATAGTACTGAGCATCATCCAGACACTCTCTTCCACACCGTCCCTTTCACATTCACATCCCTACTACATACCTCACAAAGTACTGAGCATCATCGAGACACTCTCTTCCACACCTTCCCTTTCACATTCACATCCCTACTACAGTACCTCACAAAGTACTGAGCATCATCCAGACACTCTCTTCCACACCGTCCCTTGCACATTCACGTCCCTACTACGGTACCTCACACAGTACCGAGCATCATCCAGACACTATCTTCCACACCGTCCCTTTCACATTCACGTCCCTACTACAGTACCTCACGTAGTACTGAGCATCATCCAGACACTCTCTTGCACAGTGTCCCTTTCACATTCACGTCCCTACCACAGGACTTCACAAAGTACTGAGCATCATCCAGACACTCTCTTCCACACCATCTCTTTCACATTCACGTCCCTACAACAGCACGTCACATAGTACTGACCATCATCCAGACACTCTCTTCCACACCATCCCTTTCACATTTACGTCCCTACTACAGTTCCTCACATAGTACCGAGTATCATCCAGACACTCTCGTCCACACCATCCCTTTCACATTCACACCGTACTACAGAACCTCACATAGTGCTGAGTATCATCCAGACACTCTCTTCCACACCGTCCCTTTCACATTCACGTCCCTACTACGGTACCTCACATAGTACTGAGCATCATCCAGACACTCTCTTCCACACCATCTCTTTCACATTCACGTCCCTACTACAGTACCTCAAATAGTACTGAGCATCATCCAGACACTCTCTTCCTCACTGTCACTTTCACATTCACGTCCCTACTACAGTACCTCAGAAAGTACTGACCGTCATCCAGACACACTCTTCCACACCGTCCCTTTCATATACACGTCCCTACTATCTCACAAAGTACTGAGCATCATCTAGTCTCTCTCTTCCACACCGTCCCTTTCACATTCACGTCCCTACCACATTATCTCACATAGTACTGAGCATCATACAGACACTCTATTCCAGACTGTCCCTTTCATATTCACATCCCTATTACAGTACCTCACTTAGTACTGAGCATCATCCAGACACTCTATTCCACACCGTCCCTTTCACATTCACGTCTCAACTATCTCACATAGTACTGAGCATCATCCAGACACTCTCTGCCACACCGTCCCTTTCACATTCACGTCCCTATTACAGTACCTCACAAAGTACTGAGCATCATCCAGACAGTCTCTTCCACACCGTCCCTTTCACATTCACGTCCTTACTACAGTACCTCAGATAGTACCGAGCATCATCCAGAAACTCTCTTCCAGACCATCGCTCTCACATTCACGACCCTACTACAGTAACTCACATAGTAATAAGCATCATCCAGACACTCTTTTCCACACCGTCCCTTTCACAATCACATCCCTACTACCTCACATAGTACTGAGCTTCATCCAGGCACTCTCTTCCACAACGTCCTTTTCACATTCACGTCCCTACTATCTCAGATGGTACTGAGCATCATCCAGATAGTCTCTTCCACACGATCCCTTTCACATTCACATCCCTACTGCAGTACCTCACATAGTACTGAGTATCATACAGACACTCTCTTCACACCATCCCTTTTAAATTCACATCCCTACTACCTCACATAGTACTGAGCATTATTGAGAAACTCTCTTCCACACCATCTCTCGCACATTCACGTTCCTACTACAGTACCTCACATAGTACTGAGCATCTTCCAGACACTCTCTTCCACACCATCCCTTTCACATTCACGTCCCTCCTACCTCACATAGTACTGAGCATCATCCAGACACTCTCTTCCACACCGTCTCTTTCACATTCACGTCCCTACAACAGTACCTCACAAAGTACTGATCATCATCCAGACACTATCTTCCACACCGTCCCTTTCACATTCACGTCCCTACTACAGTACCTCACATAGTACTGAGCATCATCCAGACACTCTCTTCCACACTGTCCCTTTCACATGCACGTCCCCACTACAGTACCTCACATAGTACTGAGCTTCATCCAGACACTCTCTTCCACACCGTCCCTTTCACATTCACGTCCCTAATACAGGACCTCACATAGTACCGAGCATCATCCAGAGACTCTCTTCCACACAGTCCATTCCACAGTCACATCCCAACTACAGTACCTCACATAGTACTGAGCATCATCCAGACACTCTCTTCCACACCGTCCCTTTCACATTCATGTCCCTACTACAGTACCTAACAAAGTACTGAGCATCATCCAGACACTCTCTTCCACACCATTCCTTTCACATTCACGTTCCTACTACAGTACCTCACATAGTACCGAGCATCATCCAGACACTCTCTTCCACACCGTCCCTTTCAGATTCACGTCCCTACTATCTCACATAGTACTGAGCATCATCCAGACACTCTCTTCCACACCTTCCATTCCACAGTTACGTCCCTACTACAGTACCTCACATAGTACTGAGCATCATCCAGACACTCTCTTCCACACAGTCCCACTCACATTCACGTCCCCACTACAGTACCTCATATAGTACTGAGCATCATCCAGACACTGTCTTCCACACCGTCCTTTTCACATTCACGTCCCTACTACAGTACCTCACATAGTACCGAGATTTATCGAGACACTCTCTTCCACACGGTCCCTTTCAGATTCAAGTCCCTACTACAGTACCTCACATAGTACTGAGCATCATCAAGACACTCTCTTCCACACCGTCCCTTTCTCATTCACGTCCCTACTACAGGACCTCAGATAGTACTGAGCATCATCCAGACACTCTCTTCCACACCAT
Source organism: Mobula birostris (assembly GCF_030028105.1). NCBI lineage: Eukaryota > Metazoa > Chordata > Chondrichthyes > Myliobatiformes > Myliobatidae > Mobula > Mobula birostris. The sequence continues at coordinate 125,487 of NW_027274103.1, forward strand.
CCCTTTCACATTCACGTCCCTACTACAGTTCTTCACTTAGTACTGATCATCATCCAGACACTCTCTTCCACACCGTCCCTTTCATATTCACGTCCCTACTACAGTACCTCAGATGGTACTGAGCATCATCCAGACACTCTCTTCCACACCGTCCCTTTCACATTCACGTCCCTGCTACAGTACCTCACATAGTACTGAGCATCATCCAGACACTCTCTTCCACACCGTCTCTTTCACATTCACGTCCCTACTACAGTACCTCACATAGTACCGAGCATCATCCAGACACTCTCTTCCACACCGTCCCTTTCACATTCACGTCCCTACTACAGTACCTCACATAGTACTGAGCATCATCCAGACACTATCTTCCACACCATCCCTTTCATATTCACATCCGTACTACAGAAGCTCACATAGTACTGAGCATCATCCAGACACTCTCTTCCACACCGTCCCTTGCACATTCACGTCCCTACTACAGTACCTCACATCATACCGAGCATCATCCAGACACTATCTTCCACACCGTCCCTTTCACATTCACGTCCCTACTACAGTACCTCAGATAGTACCGAGCATTATCCAGACACTCTCTTCCACACCGTCCCTTTCAGATTCAAGTCCCTACTACAGTACCTCACACAGTACTGAGCATCATCCAGACACTCTCTTCCACACCGTCCCTTTCACATTCACGTCCCTACAACAGTACCTCACATGGCACTGAGCATCATCCAGACACTCTCTTCCACACTGTCCCTTTCACATTCACGTCCCTACCACAGGACCTCACAAAGTACTGAGCATCATCCAGACACTCTCTTCCACACCATCTCTTTCACATTCACGTCCCTACAACAGCACGTCACATAGTACTGACCATCATCCAGACACTCTCTTCCATACCATCCCTTTCACATTCACGTCCCTACTACAGTACCTCACATAGTACTGGGCATCATCCAGACACTCTCTTCGACACCGTCCCTTTCACATTCACGTCCCTACTACAGAACCTCACGTAGTACTGAGCATCATCCAGACACTCTCTTCCACACCGTCCCTTGCACATTCACGTCCCTACTACGGTACCTCACACAGTACCGAGCATCATCCAGACACTCTCTTCCACACCATCCCTTTCACATTCACGTCCCTACTACAGTACCTTACATAGTACCGAGCATCATCCAGACACTCTCTGGCACACAGTCCCTTTCACATTCACGTCCCTACCACCTCACATAGTACTGAGCATCATCAAGACACTCTCTTCCACATCGTCCCTTTGACATTCACGTCACCACTACCCCACATAGTACTGAGCATCATCCAGACACTCTCTTCCACACCGTCCCTTTCACATTCACATCCCTACTACATACCTCACAAAGTACTGAGCATCATCGAGACACTCTCTTCCACACCTTCCCTTTCACATTCACATCCCTACTACAGTACCTCACAAAGTACTGAGCATCATCCAGACACTCTCTTCCACACCGTCCCTTGCACATTCACGTCCCTACTACGGTACCTCACACAGTACCGAGCATCATCCAGACACTATCTTCCACACCGTCCCTTTCACATTCACGTCCCTACTACAGTACCTCACGTAGTACTGAGCATCATCCAGATACTCTCTTCCACAGTGTCCCTTTCACATTCACGTCCCTACCACAGGACTTCACAAAGTACTGAGCATCATCCAGACACTCTCTTCCACACCATCTCTTTCACATTCACGTCCCTACAACAGCACGTCACATAGTACTGACCATCATCCAGACACTCTCTTCCACACCATCCCTTTCACATTTACGTCCCTACTACAGTTCCTCACATAGTACCGAGTATCATCCAGACACTCTCGTCCACACCATCCCTTTCACATTCACACCGTACTACAGAACCTCACATAGTGCTGAGTATCATCCAGACACTCTCTTCCACACCGTCCCTTTGACATTCACGTCCCTACTACGGTACCTCACATAGTACTGAGCATCATCCAGACACTCTCTTTCACACCATCTCTTTCACATTCACGTCCCTACTACAGTACCTCAAATAGTACTGAGCATCATCCAGACACTCTCTTCCTTACTGTCACTTTCACATTCACGTCCCTACTACAGTACCTCAGAAAGTACTGACCGTCATCCAGACACACTCTTCCACACCGTCCCTTTCATATACAGGTCCCCACTACAGTACCTCACATACTAGTGAGCATCATCCAGACACTGTCTCCAACACGGTCCCTTTCACATTCACGTCCCAACTGCAGTACCTCACATCATACCGAGCATCATCCAGACACTATCTTCCACACCGTCCCTTTCACATTCACGTCCCTACTACAGTACCTCACATAGTACTGAGCATCATCCAGACACTCTCTTCGACACCGTCCGTTTCACATTCACGTCCCTACTACCTCACATAGTACTGAGCATCATCCAGACACTATCTTCCACACCGTCCCTTTCACATTCACGTCCCTACTACAGTACCTCACGTAGTACTGAGCATCATCCAGACACTCTCTTCCACAGTGTCCCTTTCACATTCACGTCCCTACCACAGGACCTCACAAAGTACTGAGCATCATCCAGACACTCTCTTCCACACCATCTCTTTCACATTCACGTCCCTACAACAGCACGTCACATAGTACTGACCATCATCCAGACACTCTCTTCCACACCATCCATTAAACATTCACGTCCCTACTACAGTACCTCACATAGTACTGAGCATCATCCAGACGCTCTCTTCCACACCGTCCCTTTCACATTCACGTCCCTACTACAGTACCTCACATAGTACTGAGCATCATCCAGACACTCTCTTCCACACTGTCCCTTTCACATGCACGTCCCCACTACAGTACCTCACATAGTACTGAGCTTCATCCAGAGACTCTCTTCCACACCGTCCCTTTCACATTCACGTCCCTACTACAAGACCTCACATAGTACCGAGCATCATCCAGAGACTCTCTTCCACACAGTCCATTCCACAGTCACATCCGAACTACAGTACCTCAGATTGTACTGAGCATCATCCAGACACTCTCTTCCACACCGTCCCTTCCACATTCACATCCCTACTACAGTACCTCACATGGTACTGAGCATCATCCAGACACTCTCTTCCACACCGTCCCTTTCAGATTCACGTCCCTACTATCTCACATAGTACTGAGCATCATCCAGACACTCTCTTCCACACCTTCTATTCCACAGTTACGTCCCTACTACAGTACCTCACATAGTACTGAGCATCATCCAGACACTCTCTTCCACACAGTCCCACTCACATTCACGTCCCCACTACAGTACCTCAAGTAGTACTGAGCATCATCCAGCCACTCTCTTCCACACCATCCCTTTCACATTCATGTCCCTGCGACAGTACCTCACATAGTACTGAGCATCATCCAGACACTCTCTTCCACACCGTCCCTTTCACATTCACGACCCTACTACAGTACCTCACATAGTACTGAGCATTATCCAGTCACTCTCTTCCACACCGTCCCTTTCACATTTACGTCCCTACCACCTCACATTGTACTGAGCATCATCCAGACACTCTCTTCCACACCGTCCCTTTAACATTCACGTCCCTACCACAGGACCTCACAAAGTACTGAGCATCATCCAGACACTACCTTCCACACCATCTCTTTCACATTCACGTCCCTAGAAAAGCACGTCACATAGTACTGAGCATCATCCAGACACTCTCTTCCACACCGTCCCTTTCACATTCACGTCCGTACTACAGTACCTCACATAGTACCGAGCATCATCCAGACACTCTCTTCCACACCGTCCCTTGCACATTCACGTCCCTACTACAGTACCTCACATCATACCGAGCATCATCCAGACACTATCTTCCACACCGTCCCTTTCACATTCACGTCCCTACTACAGTACCTCACATAGTACCGAGCATTATCCAGACACTCTCTTCCACACCGTCCCTTTCAGATTCAAGTCCCTACTACAGTACCTCACACAGTACTGAGCATCATCCAGACACTCTCTTCCACACCGTCCCTTTCACATTCACGTCCCTACTACAGTACCTCACTTTGTACTGAGCATCATCCAGACACTCTCTTCCACACCGTCCCTTTCACATTCACGTCCCTACTACAGTACCTCACGTAGTACTGAGCATCATCCAGACACTCTCTTCCACACCGTCCCTTGCACATTCACGTCCCTACTACGGTACCTCACACAGTACCGAGCATCATCCAGACACTCTCTTCCACACCATCCCTTTCACATTCACGTCCCTACTACAGTACCTTACATAGTACCGAGCATCATCCAGACACTCTCTGGCACACAGTCCCTTTCACATTCACGTCCCTACCACCTCACATAGTACTGAGCATCATCAAGACACTCTCTTCCACATCGTCCCTTTGACATTCACGTCACCAGTACCCCACATAGTACTGAGCATCATCCAGACACTCTCTTCCACACCGTCCCTTTCACATTCACATCCCTACTACATACCTCACAAAGTACTGAGCATCATCGAGACACTCTCTTCCACACCTTCCCTTTCACATTCACATCCCTACTACAGTACCTCACAAAGTACTGAGCATCATCCAGACACTCTCTTCCACACCGTCCCTTGCACATTCACGTCCCTACTACGGTACCTCACACAGTACCGAGCATCATCCAGACACTATCTTCCACACCGTCCCTTTCACATTCACGTCCCTACTACAGTACCTCACGTAGTACTGAGCATCATCCAGACACTCTCTTCCACAGTGTCCCTTTCACATTCACGTCCCTACCACAGGACTTCACAAAGTACTGAGCATCATCCAGACACTCTCTTCCACACCATCTCTTTCACATTCACGTCCCTACAACAGCACGTCACATAGTACTGACCATCATCCAGACACTCTCTTCCACACCATCCCTTTCACATTTACGTCCCTACTACAGTTCCTCACATAGTACCGAGTATCATCCAGACACTCTCGTCCACACCATCCCTTTCACATTCACACCGTACTACAGAACCTCACATAGTGCTGAGTATCATCCAGACACTCTCTTCCACACCGTCCCTTTGACATTCACGTCCCTACTACGGTACCTCACATAGTACTGAGCATCATCCAGACACTCTCTTCCACACCATCTCTTTCACATTCACGTCCCTACTACAGTACCTCAAATAGTACTGAGCATCATCCAGACACTCTCTTCCTCACTGTCACTTTCACATTCACGTCCCTACTACAGTACCTCAGAAAGTACTGACCGTCATCCAGACACACTCTTCCACACCGTCCCTTTCATATACACGTCCCTACTATATCACAAAGTACTGAGCATCATCTAGTCTCTCTCTTCCACACCGTCCCTTTCACATTCACGTCCCTACCACATTATCTCACATAGTACTGAGCATCATACAGACACTCTATTCCAGACTGTCCCTTTCATATTCACATCCCTATTACAGTACCTCACTTAGTACTGAGCATCATCCAGACACTCTATTCCACACCGTCCCTTTCACATTCACGTCTCAACTATCTCACATAGTACTGAGCATCATCCAGACACTCTCTGCCACACCGTCCCTTTCACATTCACGTCCCTATTACAGTACCTCACAAAGTACTGAGCATCATCCAGACAGTCTCTTCCACACCGTCCCTTTCACATTCACGTCCTTACTACAGTACCTCACATAGTACCGAGCATCATCCAGAAACTCTCTTCCAGACCATCGCTCTCACATTCACGACCCTACTACAGTAACTCACATAGTAATAAGCATCATCCAGACACTCTTTTCCACACCGTCCCTTTCACAATCACATCCCTACTACCTCACATAGTACTGAGCTTCATCCAGGCACTCTCTTCCACAACGTCCTTTTCACATTCACGTCCCTACTATCTCAGATGGTACTGAGCATCATCCAGATAGTCTCTTCCACACGATCCCTTTCACATTCACATCCCTACTGCAGTACCTCACATAGTACTGAGTATCATACAGACACTCTCTTCCACACCATCCCTTTTAAATTCACATCCCTACTACCTTACATAGTACTGAGCATTATTGAGAAACTCTCTTCCACACCATCTCTCGCACATTCACGTTCCTACTACAGTACCTCACATAGTACTGAGCATCTTCCAGACACTCTCTTCCACACCATCCCTTTCACATTCACGTCCCTCCTACCTCACATAGTACTGAGCATCATCCAGACACTCTCTTCCACACCGTCTCTTTCACATTCACGTCCCTACAACAGTACCTCACAAAGTACTGATCATCATCCAGACACTATCTTCCACACCGTCCCTTTCACATTCACGTCCCTACTACAGTACCTCACATAGTACTGAGCATCATCCAGACACTCTCTTCCACACTGTCCCTTTCACATGCACGTCCCCACTACAGTACCTCACATAGTACTGAGCTTCATCCAGACACTCTCTTCCACACCGTCCCTTTCACATTCACGTCCCTAATACAGGACCTCACATAGTACCGAGCATCATCCAGAGACTCTCTTCCACACAGTCCATTCCACAGTCACATCCCAACTACAGTACCTCACATAGTACTGAGCATCATCCAGACACTCTCTTCCACACCGTCCCTTTCACATTCATGTCCCTACTACAGTACCTAACAAAGTACTGGGCATCATCCAGACACTCTCTTCCACACCATCCCTTTCACATTCACGTTCCTACTACAGTACCTCACATAGTACCGAGCATCATCCAGACACTCTCTTCCACACCGTCCCTTTCAGATTCACGTCCCTACTATCTCACATAGTACTGAGCATCATCCAGACACTCTCTTCCACACCTTCCATTCCACAGTTACGTCCCTACTACAGTACCTCACATAGTACTGAGCATCATCCAGACACTCTCTTCCACACAGTCCCACTCACATTCACGTCCCCACTACAGTACCTCATATAGTACTGAGCATCATCCAGACACTCTCTTCCACACCGTCCCTTTCAGATTCACGTCCCTACTATCTCACATAGTACTGAGCATCATCCAGACACTCTCTTCCACACCTTCTATTCCACAGTTACGTCCCTACTACAGTACCTCACATAGTACTGAGCATCATCCAGACACTCTCTTCCACACAGTCCCACTCACATTCACGTCCCCACTACAGTACCTCAAGTAGTACTGAGCATCATCCAGCCACTCTCTTCCACACCATCCCTTTCACATTCATGTCCCTGCGACAGTACCTCACATAGTACTGAGCATCATCCAGACACTCTCTTCCACACCGTCCCTTTCACATTCACGACCCTACTACAGTACCTCACATAGTACTGAGCATTATCCAGTCACTCTCTTCCACACCGTCCCTTTCACATTTACGTCCCTACCACCTCACATTGTACTGAGCATCATCCAGACACTCTCTTCCACACCGTCCCTTTAACATTCACGTCCCTACCACAGGACCTCACAAAGTACTGAGCATCATCCAGACACTACCTTCCACACCATCTCTTTCACATTCACGTCCCTAGAAAAGCACGTCACATAGTACTGAGCATCATCCAGACACTCTCTTCCACACCGTCCCTTTCACATTCACGTCCGTACTACAGTACCTCACATAGTACCGAGCATCATCCAGACACTCTCTTCCACACCGTCCCTTGCACATTCACGTCCCTACTACAGTACCTCACATCATACCGAGCATCATCCAGACACTATCTTCCACACCGTCCCTTTCACATTCACGTCCCTACTACAGTACCTCACATAGTACCGAGCATTATCCAGACACTCTCTTCCACACCGTCCCTTTCAGATTCAAGTCCCTACTACAGTACCTCACACAGTACTGAGCATCATCCAGACACTCTCTTCCACACCGTCCCTTTCACATTCACGTCCCTACTACAGTACCTCACTTTGTACTGAGCATCATCCAGACACTCTCTTCCACACCGTCCCTTTCACATTCACGTCCCTACTACAGTACCTCACGTAGTACTGAGCATCATCCAGACACTCTCTTCCACACCGTCCCTTGCACATTCACGTCCCTACTACGGTACCTCACACAGTACCGAGCATCATCCAGACACTCTCTTCCACACCATCCCTTTCACATTCACGTCCCTACTACAGTACCTTACATAGTACCGAGCATCATCCAGACACTCTCTGGCACACAGTCCCTTTCACATTCACGTCCCTACCACCTCACATAGTACTGAGCATCATCAAGACACTCTCTTCCACATCGTCCCTTTGACATTCACGTCACCAGTACCCCACATAGTACTGAGCATCATCCAGACACTCTCTTCCACACCGTCCCTTTCACATTCACATCCCTACTACATACCTCACAAAGTACTGAGCATCATCGAGACACTCTCTTCCACACCTTCCCTTTCACATTCACATCCCTACTACAGTACCTCACAAAGTACTGAGCATCATCCAGACACTCTCTTCCACACCGTCCCTTGCACATTCACGTCCCTACTACGGTACCTCACACAGTACCGAGCATCATCCAGACACTATCTTCCACACCGTCCCTTTCACATTCACGTCCCTACTACAGTACCTCACGTAGTACTGAGCATCATCCAGACACTCTCTTCCACAGTGTCCCTTTCACATTCACGTCCCTACCACAGGACTTCACAAAGTACTGAGCATCATCCAGACACTCTCTTCCACACCATCTCTTTCACATTCACGTCCCTACAACAGCACGTCACATAGTACTGACCATCATCCAGACACTCTCTTCCACACCATCCCTTTCACATTTACGTCCCTACTACAGTTCCTCACATAGTACCGAGTATCATCCAGACACTCTCGTCCACACCATCCCTTTCACATTCACACCGTACTACAGAACCTCACATAGTGCTGAGTATCATCCAGACACTCTCTTCCACACCGTCCCTTTGACATTCACGTCCCTACTACGGTACCTCACATAGTACTGAGCATCATCCAGACACTCTCTTCCACACCATCTCTTTCACATTCACGTCCCTACTACAGTACCTCAAATAGTACTGAGCATCATCCAGACACTCTCTTCCTCACTGTCACTTTCACATTCACGTCCCTACTACAGTACCTCAGAAAGTACTGACCGTCATCCAGACACACTCTTCCACACCGTCCCTTTCATATACACGTCCCTACTATATCACAAAGTACTGAGCATCATCTAGTCTCTCTCTTCCACACCGTCCCTTTCACATTCACGTCCCTACCACATTATCTCACATAGTACTGAGCATCATACAGACACTCTATTCCAGACTGTCCCTTTCATATTCACATCCCTATTACAGTACCTCACTTAGTACTGAGCATCATCCAGACACTCTATTCCACACCGTCCCTTTCACATTCACGTCTCAACTATCTCACATAGTACTGAGCATCATCCAGACACTCTCTGCCACACCGTCCCTTTCACATTCACGTCCCTATTACAGTACCTCACAAAGTACTGAGCATCATCCAGACAGTCTCTTCCACACCGTCCCTTTCACATTCACGTCCTTACTACAGTACCTCACATAGTACCGAGCATCATCCAGAAACTCTCTTCCAGAC
>NW_027274104.1:0-135123 GCF_030028105.1 Mobula birostris
CCATCTTAATGTCAGAACTTAATATGCACTGAGAAAGTAACTTTTTTGTCTTGATAAACAGAGGCATGAAACAACTTTCAACCTACTCATACTCATGTGGGAAGTTAACCAAAGGTGTTTCCATTAGGTTTGCAGTCAGAACTTTTGAGTACAATTGAAATGTATACTACTTTTCTGTCAAAGCATTCTATTCACTGAGAAATCAACTTTTTTGTCTTTATGTGCACAGGTATGAAACAACTTTCAGACGTCTCAGAATCTTGTGGGAAGTTAACCTAAGGTGTTTCCATTTGGTTTGCAGTAAGTGCTTTGGTGTAAAATTGAGATGTGTACTGTTTGCATTGTCTAAGCACTGCATGCAGTGAGATAACAACTTTTTTGTGTTAATGTATTCAGCCATGAAACAACTTTCAAACTACTCATATTAATGTGGGAAGTTAACCTAGGGATTTCCATTAGGTTTGCAATCAGGATTTTTGAGTACAATTGAAATGTATACTATTTGTATTGTAAAAAAATTGTATGCACTGAGAAACCAACATTTTTGTCTTGATGTTCAGAGCCATAATACGACTTTCAAACAACTCAGAAACATGTGGGAAGTTAACCTAAGTTGTTTCCATTAGGTTTGCAGCATGTACTTTGGTGTAAAATTGAAATGTATACTATTTGTATTATCTAAGCATTGCATGCACTGACATAAAAACTTTTTTGTGTTGATGCGTACAGCCATGAAACAACTTTCAAACTACTCATAATCATGTGGGAAGTTAACCTAAGGTGTTTCCATTACGTTTGCAATCAGGACTTCTGAGTACAATTGAAATGTATACTACTTTTATGCCAAAGCATTCTATTCACTGAGAAATCAACTTTTTTGTCTTTATGTGCACAGGTATGAAACAACTTTCAGACATCTCAGAATCCTGTGGGAAGTTAGCCTAAGGTGTTTCCATTAGGTTTGCAGTAAGTGCTTTGGTGTAAAATTGAAATGTATACTATTTGTATTGTCTAAGCATTGCATGCACTGACATAACAACTTTTTTGTGTTGATGTGTACAGCTATGAAACAACTTTCAAACTACAAATAATCATGTGGGAAGTTAACCTAAGGTGTTTCCATTAAGTTTGCAGTCAGAACTTTTGAGTACAATTGAAATGTATACTACTTTTATGTCAAAGCATTCTATTCACAGAGAAATCAACTTTGTTGTCTTTATGTGCACAGGTATGAAACAAATTTCAGACATCTCAGAATCATGTGGGTAGTTAACCTAAGGTGTTTCCATTAGGTTTGCAGTAAGTGCTTTGGTGTAAAATTGAGATGTATACTGTTTGTATTTTCTAAGCATTGCATGCACTTAGATAACAACTTTTTTGTGTTGATGTGTACAGCCATGAAACAACTTTCAAACTACTCATATTAATGTGGGAGGTTAACCTGAGGTGTTTCCATTAGGTTTGCAGTCAGGACTTTTGAGTACAATTGAAATGTATACTACCTTTATGTCAAAGCATTCTATTCACTGAGAAATCAACTTTTTTGTCCTTATGTGCACAGGTATGAAACAACTTTCAGACATCTCAGAATCATATGGGAAGTTAACCTAAGGTGTTTCCATTAGGTTTGCAGTAAGTGCTTTGGTGTAAAATTGAAATGTATACTATTTGTACTGTCTAAGCATTGCATGCACTGACATAACAACTTTTTTGTGTTGATGTGTACAGCCATGAAACAACTTTCAAACTACTCATAATCATGTGGGAAGTTAACCTAAGTTGTTTCCATTAGGTTTGCAGCATGTACTTTGGTGTAAAATTGAGATGTATACTGTTTGCTTTGCCTAAGCACTGCAAGCAGTGAGATAACAACTTTTTTGTGTTAATGTATTCAGCCATGAAACAACTTTCAAACTACTCATATTAATGTGGGAAGTTAACCTAGGGATTTCCATTAGGTTTGCAATCAGGATTTTTGAGTACAATTGAAATGTATACTATTTGTATTGTAAAAAATTGTGTGCACTGAGAAACCAACATTTTTGTCTTGATGTTCAGAGCCATAATACGACTTTCAAACAACTCAGAAACATGCGGGAAGTTAACCTAAGTTGTTTCCATTAGGTTTGCAGCATGTACTTTGGTGTAAAATTGAAATGTATACTATTTGTATTGTCTAAGCATTGCATGCACTGACATAAAAACTTTTTTGTGTTGATGTGTACAGCCATGAAACAACTTTCAAACTACTCATAATCATGTGGGAAGTTAAACTAAGGTGTTTCCATTACGTTTGCAATCAGGACTTCTGAGTACAATTGAAATGTATACTACTTTTATGCCAAAGCATTCTATTCACTGAGAAATCAACTTTTTTGTCTTTATGTGCACAGGTATGAAACAACTTTCAGACATCTCAGAATCCTGTGGGAAGTTAGCCTAAGGTGTTTCCATTAGGTTTGCAGTAAGTGCTTTGGTGTAAAATTGAAATGTATACTATTTGTATTGTCTAAGCATTGCATGCACTGACATAACAACTTTTTTGTGTTGATGTGTACAGCTATGAAACAACTTTCAAACTACAAATAATCATGTGGGAAGTTAACCTAAGGTGTTTCCATTAAGTTTGCAGTCAGAACTTTTGAGTACAATTGAAATGTATACTACTTTTATGTCAAAGCATTCTATTCACAGAGAAATCAACTTTGTTGTCTTTATGTGCACAGGTATGAAACAACTTTCAGACATCTCAGAATCATGTGGGAAGTTAACCTAAGGTGATTCCATTAGGTTTGTAGTAAGTGCTTTGGTGTAAAATTGAGATGTACACTGTTTGTATTGTCTAAGCACTGCATGCAGTGAGATAACAACTTTTTTGTGTTAATGTCTACAGCCATGAAACAACTTTCAAACTACTCATATTAATGTGGGAAGTTAACCTAAGGTGTTTCCATCAGGTTTGCAATCAGGACTTTTGAGTACAATTGAAATGTATACTATTTGTATTGTAAAAGCATTGTATGCACTGAGAAAACAACTTTTTTGTCTTGATGTTCAGAGCCATAATACAACTTTCAAACAACTCAGAAACATGTGGGAGGTTAACCTAAGTTGTTTCCATTAGGTTTGCAATCAGGACTTTTGAGTACAATTGAAATGTATACTATTTGTATTGTAAAATCATTGTATGCACTGAGAAAACAACTTTTTTGTCTTGATGTTCAGAGCCATAATACAACTTTCAAACAACCCAGAAACATGTGGGAAGTTAAACTAAGTTGTTTCTATTAGGTTTGCAGCATGTACTTTGGTGTAAAATTGAAATGTATACTATTTTTATTATCCAACCATTGTATGCCCTGAGTTAACAACTTTTTTGTGTTGATGTGTAGAGCCATGAGACAACTTTCAAACAGCTCAGAAACATGTGGGAAGTTAACTTAATATGTAACCATCTGGTTTGCACTCTGCACTTTGTTGGAAAATTGAAATGCATACCATCTTTATGTCAGAACATAGTATGCACTGAGAAAGTAACTTTTTTGTCTTGATGAACAGAGGCATGAAACAACTTTCAACCTACTCATCCTCATGTGGGAAGTTAAACTAAGGTGTTTCCATTAGGTTTGCAGTCAGAACTTTTGAGTACAATTGAAGTGTATACTACTTTTATGTCAAAGCATTCTATTCACTGAGAAATCAACTTTTTTGTCTTTATGTGCACAGGTATGAAACAACTTTCAGACATCTCAGAATCATGTGGGAAGTTAACCTAAGGTGTTTCCATTAGGTTTGCAGTAAGTACTTTGGTGTAAAATTGAAATGTATACTATTTGTATTGTCTAAGCATTGCATGCACTGAGAAAGTATCTTTTTTGTGTTGATGCGTACAGCCATGAAACAACTGTCAACCTACTCATACTCATGTGGGAAGTTAACCTAAGGTGTTTCCATCAGGTTTGCAGTCAGAACTTTTGAGTACAATTGAAGTTTATACTACTTTTATGTCGAAGCATTCTATTCACTGAGAAATCAACTTTGTTGTCTTTATGTGCGCAGGTATGAAACAACTTTCAGACATCTCAGAATCATTTAGGAAGTTAACCTAAGGTGTTTCCATTAGGTTTGCAGTAAGTGGTTTGGTGTAAAATTGAAATGTATACTATTTGTATTATCTAACCATTGTATGCCCTGAGTTAACAACTTTTTTGCGTTGATGTGTAGAGACATGAGACAACGTTCAAACAGCTCAGAAACATGTGGGAAGTTAACCTAATATGTATCCATCTCTTTTGCACTCTGCACTTTGTTGGAAAATTGAAATGTATGCCATCTTAATGTCAGAACTTAATATGCACTGAGAAAGTAACTTTTTTGTCTTGATAAACAGAGGCATGAAACAACTTTCAACCTACTCATACTCATGTGGGAAGTTAACCAAAGGTGTTTCCATTAGGTTTGCAGTCAGAACTTTTGAGTACAATTGAAATGTATACTACTTTTCTGTCAAAGCATTCTATTCACTGAGAAATCAACTTTTTTGTCTTTATGTGCACAGGTATGAAACAACTTTCAGACGTCTCAGAATCTTGTGGGAAGTTAACCTAAGGTGTTTCCATTTGGTTTGCAGTAAGTGCTTTGGTGTAAAATTGAGATGTGTACTGTTTGCATTGTCTAAGCACTGCATGCAGTGAGATAACAACTTTTTTGTGTTAATGTATTCAGCCATGAAACAACTTTCAAACTACTCATATTAATGTGGGAAGTTAACCTAGGGATTTCCATTAGGTTTGCAATCAGGATTTTTGAGTACAATTGAAATGTATACTATTTGTATTGTAAAAAAATTGTATGCACTGAGAAACCAACATTTTTGTCTTGATGTTCAGAGCCATAATACGACTTTCAAACAACTCAGAAACATGTGGGAAGTTAACCTAAGTTGTTTCCATTAGGTTTGCAGCATGTACTTTGGTGTAAAATTGAAATGTATACTATTTGTATTATCTAAGCATTGCATGCACTGACATAAAAACTTTTTTGTGTTGATGCGTACAGCCATGAAACAACTTTCAAACTACTCATAATCATGTGGGAAGTTAACCTAAGGTGTTTCCATTACGTTTGCAATCAGGACTTCTGAGTACAATTGAAATGTATACTACTTTTATGCCAAAGCATTCTATTCACTGAGAAATCAACTTTTTTGTCTTTATGTGCACAGGTATGAAACAACTTTCAGACATCTCAGAATCCTGTGGGAAGTTAGCCTAAGGTGTTTCCATTAGGTTTGCAGTAAGTGCTTTGGTGTAAAATTGAAATGTATACTATTTGTATTGTCTAAGCATTGCATGCACTGACATAACAACTTTTTTGTGTTGATGTGTACAGCTATGAAACAACTTTCAAACTACAAATAATCATGTGGGAAGTTAACCTAAGGTGTTTCCATTAAGTTTGCAGTCAGAACTTTTGAGTACAATTGAAATGTATACTACTTTTATGTCAAAGCATTCTATTCACAGAGAAATCAACTTTGTTGTCTTTATGTGCACAGGTATGAAACAAATTTCAGACATCTCAGAATCATGTGGGTAGTTAACCTAAGGTGTTTCCATTAGGTTTGCAGTAAGTGCTTTGGTGTAAAATTGAGATGTATACTGTTTGTATTTTCTAAGCATTGCATGCACTTAGATAACAACTTTTTTGTGTTGATGTGTACAGCCATGAAACAACTTTCAAACTACTCATATTAATGTGGGAGGTTAACCTGAGGTGTTTCCATTAGGTTTGCAGTCAGGACTTTTGAGTACAATTGAAATGTATACTACCTTTATGTCAAAGCATTCTATTCACTGAGAAATCAACTTTTTTGTCCTTATGTGCACAGGTATGAAACAACTTTCAGACATCTCAGAATCATATGGGAAGTTAACCTAAGGTGTTTCCATTAGGTTTGCAGTAAGTGCTTTGGTGTAAAATTGAAATGTATACTATTTGTACTGTCTAAGCATTGCATGCACTGACATAACAACTTTTTTGTGTTGATGTGTACAGCCATGAAACAACTTTCAAACTACTCATAATCATGTGGGAAGTTAACCTAAGTTGTTTCCATTAGGTTTGCAGCATGTACTTTGGTGTAAAATTGAGATGTATACTGTTTGCATTGCCTAAGCACTGCAAGCAGTGAGATAACAACTTTTTTGTGTTAATGTATTCAGCCATGAAACAACTTTCAAACTACTCATATTAATGTGGGAAGTTAACCTAGGGATTTCCATTAGGTTTGCAATCAGGATTTTTGAGTACAATTGAAATGTATACTATTTGTATTGTAAAAAAATTGTGTGCACTGAGAAACCAACATTTTTGTCTTGATGTTCAGAGCCATAATACGACTTTCAAACAACTCAGAAACATGTGGGAAGTTAACCTAAGTTGTTTCCATTAGGTTTGCAGCATGTACTTTGGTGTAAAATTGAAATGTATACTATTTGTATTGTCTAAGCATTGCATGCACTGACATAAAAACTTTTTTGTGTTGATGTGTACAGCCATGAAACAACTTTCAAACTACTCATAATCATGTGGGAAGTTAAACTAAGGTGTTTCCATTACGTTTGCAATCAGGACTTCTGAGTACAATTGAAATGTATACTACTTTTATGCCAAAGCATTCTATTCACTGAGAAATCAACTTTTTTGTCTTTATGTGCACAGGTATGAAACAACTTTCAGACATCTCAGAATCCTGTGGGAAGTTAGCCTAAGGTGTTTCCATTAGGTTTGCAGTAAGTGCTTTGGTGTAAAATTGAAATGTATACTATTTGTATTGTCTAAGCATTGCATGCACTGACATAACAACTTTTTTGTGTTGATGTGTACAGCTATGAAACAACTTTCAAACTACAAATAATCATGTGGGAAGTTAACCTAAGGTGTTTCCATTAAGTTTGCAGTCAGAACTTTTGAGTACAATTGAAATGTATACTACTTTTATGTCAAAGCATTCTATTCACAGAGAAATCAACTTTGTTGTCTTTATGTGCACAGGTATGAAACAACTTTCAGACATCTCAGAATCATGTGGGAAGTTAACCTAAGGTGATTCCATTAGGTTTGTAGTAAGTGCTTTGGTGTAAAATTGAGATGTACACTGTTTGTATTGTCTAAGCACTGCATGCAGTGAGATAACAACTTTTTTGTGTTAATGTCTACAGCCATGAAACAACTTTCAAACTACTCATATTAATGTGGGAAGTTAACCTAAGGTGTTTCCATCAGGTTTGCAATCAGGACTTTTGAGTACAATTGAAATGTATACTATTTGTATTGTAAAAGCATTGTATGCACTGAGAAAACAACTTTTTTGTCTTGATGTTCAGAGCCATAATACAACTTTCAAACAACTCAGAAACATGTGGGAGGTTAACCTAAGTTGTTTCCATTAGGTTTGCAATCAGGACTTTTGAGTACAATTGAAATGTATACTATTTGTATTGTAAAATCATTGTATGCACTGAGAAAACAACTTTTTTGTCTTGATGTTCAGAGCCATAATACAACTTTCAAACAACCCAGAAACATGTGGGAAGTTAAACTAAGTTGTTTCTATTAGGTTTGCAGCATGTACTTTGGTGTAAAATTGAAATGTATACTATTTTTATTATCCAACCATTGTATGCCCTGAGTTAACAACTTTTTTGTGTTGATGTGTAGAGCCATGAGACAACTTTCAAACAGCTCAGAAACATGTGGGAAGTTAACTTAATATGTAACCATCTGGTTTGCACTCTGCACTTTGTTGGAAAATTGAAATGCATACCATCTTTATGTCAGAACATAGTATGCACTGAGAAAGTAACTTTTTTGTCTTGATGAACAGAGGCATGAAACAACTTTCAACCTACTCATCCTCATGTGGGAAGTTAAACTAAGGTGTTTCCATTAGGTTTGCAGTCAGAACTTTTGAGTACAATTGAAGTGTATACTACTTTTATGTCAAAGCATTCTATTCACTGAGAAATCAACTTTTTTGTCTTTATGTGCACAGGTATGAAACAACTTTCAGACATCTCAGAATCATGTGGGAAGTTAACCTAAGGTGTTTCCATTAGGTTTGCAGTAAGTACTTTGGTGTAAAATTGAAATGTATACTATTTGTATTGTCTAAGCATTGCATGCACTGAGAAAGTATCTTTTTTGTGTTGATGCGTACAGCCATGAAACAACTGTCAACCTACTCATACTCATGTGGGAAGTTAACCTAAGGTGTTTCCATCAGGTTTGCAGTCAGAACTTTTGAGTACAATTGAAGTTTATACTACTTTTATGTCGAAGCATTCTATTCACTGAGAAATCAACTTTGTTGTCTTTATGTGCGCAGGTATGAAACAACTTTCAGACATCTCAGAATCATTTAGGAAGTTAACCTAAGGTGTTTCCATTAGGTTTGCAGTAAGTGGTTTGGTGTAAAATTGAAATGTATACTATTTGTATTATCTAACCATTGTATGCCCTGAGTTAACAACTTTTTTGCGTTGATGTGTAGAGACATGAGACAACGTTCAAACAGCTCAGAAACATGTGGGAAGTTAACCTAATATGTATCCATCTCTTTTGCACTCTGCACTTTGTTGGAAAATTGAAATGTATGCCATCTTAATGTCAGAACTTAATATGCACTGAGAAAGTAACTTTTTTGTCTTGATAAACAGAGGCATGAAACAACTTTCAACCTACTCATACTCATGTGGGAAGTTAACCAAAGGTGTTTCCATTAGGTTTGCAGTCAGAACTTTTGAGTACAATTGAAATGTATACTACTTTTCTGTCAAAGCATTCTATTCACTGAGAAATCAACTTTTTTGTCTTTATGTGCACAGGTATGAAACAACTTTCAGACGTCTCAGAATCTTGTGGGAAGTTAACCTAAGGTGTTTCCATTTGGTTTGCAGTAAGTGCTTTGGTGTAAAATTGAGATGTGTACTGTTTGCATTGTCTAAGCACTGCATGCAGTGAGATAACAACTTTTTTGTGTTAATGTATTCAGCCATGAAACAACTTTCAAACTACTCATATTAATGTGGGAAGTTAACCTAGGGATTTCCATTAGGTTTGCAATCAGGATTTTTGAGTACAATTGAAATGTATACTATTTGTATTGTAAAAAAATTGTATGCACTGAGAAACCAACATTTTTGTCTTGATGTTCAGAGCCATAATACGACTTTCAAACAACTCAGAAACATGTGGGAAGTTAACCTAAGTTGTTTCCATTAGGTTTGCAGCATGTACTTTGGTGTAAAATTGAAATGTATACTATTTGTATTATCTAAGCATTGCATGCACTGACATAAAAACTTTTTTGTGTTGATGCGTACAGCCATGAAACAACTTTCAAACTACTCATAATCATGTGGGAAGTTAACCTAAGGTGTTTCCATTACGTTTGCAATCAGGACTTCTGAGTACAATTGAAATGTATACTACTTTTATGCCAAAGCATTCTATTCACTGAGAAATAAACTTTTTTGTCTTTATGTGCACAGGTATGAAACAACTTTCAGACATCTCAGAATCCTGTGGGAAGTTAGCCTAAGGTGTTTCCATTAGGTTTGCAGTAAGTGCTTTGGTGTAAAATTGAAATGTATACTATTTGTATTGTCTAAGCATCGCATGCACTGACATAACAACTTTTTTGTGTTGATGTGTACAGCTATGAAACAACTTTCAAACTACAAATAATCATGTGGGAAGTTAACCTAAGGTGTTTCCATTAAGTTTGCAGTCAGAACTTTTGAGTACAATTGAAATGTATACTACTTTTATGTCAAAGCATTCTATTCACAGAGAAATCAACTTTGTTGTCTTTATGTGCACAGGTATGAAACAAATTTCAGACATCTCAGAATCATGTGGGTAGTTAACCTAAGGTGTTTCCATTAGGTTTGCAGTAAGTGCTTTGGTGTAAAATTGAGATGTATACTGTTTGTATTTTCTAAGCATTGCATGCACTTAGATAACAACTTTTTTGTGTTGATGTGTACAGCCATGAAACAACTTTCAAACTACTCATATTAATGTGGGAGGTTAACCTGAGGTGTTTCCATTAGGTTTGCAGTCAGGACTTTTGAGTACAATTGAAATGTATACTACCTTTATGTCAAAGCATTCTATTCACTGAGAAATCAACTTTTTTGTCCTTATGTGCACAGGTATGAAACAACTTTCAGACATCTCAGAATCATATGGGAAGTTAACCTAAGGTGTTTCCATTAGGTTTGCAGTAAGTGCTTTGGTGTAAAATTGAAATGTATACTATTTGTACTGTCTAAGCATTGCATGCACTGACATAACAACTTTTTTGTGTTGATGTGTACAGCCATGAAACAACTTTCAAACTACTCATAATCATGTGGGAAGTTAACCTAAGTTGTTTCCATTAGGTTTGCAGCATGTACTTTGGTGTAAAATTGAGATGTATACTGTTTGCATTGCCTAAGCACTGCAAGCAGTGAGATAACAACTTTTTTGTGTTAATGTATTCAGCCATGAAACAACTTTCAAACTACTCATATTAATGTGGGAAGTTAACCTAGGGATTTCCATTAGGTTTGCAATCAGGATTTTTGAGTACAATTGAAATGTATACTATTTGTATTGTAAAAAAATTGTGTGCACTGAGAAACCAACATTTTTGTCTTGATGTTCAGAGCCATAATACGACTTTCAAACAACTCAGAAACATGTGGGAAGTTAACCTAAGTTGTTTCCATTAGGTTTGCAGCATGTACTTTGGTGTAAAATTGAAATGTATACTATTTGTATTGTCTAAGCATTGCATGCACTGACATAAAAACTTTTTTGTGTTGATGTGTACAGCCATGAAACAACTTTCAAACTACTCATAATCATGTGGGAAGTTAAACTAAGGTGTTTCCATTACGTTTGCAATCAGGACTTCTGAGTACAATTGAAATGTATACTACTTTTATGCCAAAGCATTCTATTCACTGAGAAATCAACTTTTTTGTCTTTATGTGCACAGGTATGAAACAACTTTCAGACATCTCAGAATCCTGTGGGAAGTTAGCCTAAGGTGTTTCCATTAGGTTTGCAGTAAGTGCTTTGGTGTAAAATTGAAATGTATACTATTTGTATTGTCTAAGCATTGCATGCACTGAGAAAGTATCTTTTTTGTGTTGATGTGTACAGCCATGAAACAACTTTCAACCTACTCATACTCTTGTGGGAAGTTAACCTAAGGTGTTTCCATTAGGTGTGCAGTCAGAACTTTTGAGTACAATTGAAGTGTATACTACTTTTATGTCGAAGCATTCTATTCACTGAGAAATCAACTTTGTTGTCTTTATGTGCACAGGTATGAAACAACTTTCAGACATCTCAGAATCATGTGGGAAGTTAACCTAAGGTGATTCCATTAGGTTTGTAGTAAGTGCTTTGGTGTAAAATTGAGATGTACACTGTTTGTATTGTCTAAGCACTGCATGCAGTGAGATAACAACTTTTTTGTGTTAATGTCTACAGCCATGAAACAACTTTCAAACTACTCATATTAATGTGGGAAGTTAACCTAAGGTGTTTCCATCAGGTTTGCAATCAGGACTTTTGAGTACAATTGAAATGTATACTATTTGTATTGTAAAAGCATTGTATGCACTGAGAAAACAACTTTTTTGTCTTGATGTTCAGAGCCATAATACAACTTTCAAACAACTCAGAAACATGTGGGAGGTTAACCTAAGTTGTTTCCATTAGGTTTGCAATCAGGACTTTTGAGTACAATTGAAATGTATACTATTTGTATTGTAAAATCATTGTATGCACTGAGAAAACAACTTTTTTGTCTTGATGTTCAGAGCCGTAATACAACTTTCAAACAACCCAGAAACATGTGGGAAGTTAAACTAAGTTGTTTCTATTAGGTTTGCAGCATGTACTTTGGTGTAAAATTGAAATGTATACTATTTTTATTATCCAACCATTGTATGCCCTGAGTTAACAACTTTTTTGTGTTGATGTGTAGAGCCATGAGACAACTTTCAAACAGCTCAGAAACATGTGGGAAGTTAACTTAATATGTAACCATCTGGTTTGCACTCTGCACTTTGTTGGAAAATTGAAATGCATACCATCTTTATGTCAGAACATAGTATGCACTGAGAAAGTAACTTTTTTGTCTTGATGAACAGAGGCATGAAACAACTTTCAACCTACTCATCCTCATGTGGGAAGTTAAACTAAGGTGTTTCCATTAGGTTTGCAGTCAGAACTTTTGAGTACAATTGAAGTGTATACTACTTTTATGTCAAAGCATTCTATTCACTGAGAAATCAACTTTTTTGTCTTTATGTGCACAGGTATGAAACAACTTTCAGACATCTCAGAATCATGTGGGAAGTTAACCTAAGGTGTTTCCATTAGGTTTGCAGTAAGTACTTTGGTGTAAAATTGAAATGTATACTATTTGTATTGTCTAAGCATTGCATGCACTGAGAAAGTATCTTTTTTGTGTTGATGCGTACAGCCATGAAACAACTGTCAACCTACTCATACTCATGTGGGAAGTTAACCTAAGGTGTTTCCATCAGGTTTGCAGTCAGAACTTTTGAGTACAATTGAAGTTTATACTACTTTTATGTCGAAGCATTCTATTCACTGAGAAATCAACTTTGTTGTCTTTATGTGCGCAGGTATGAAACAACTTTCAGACATCTCAGAATCATTTAGGAAGTTAACCTAAGGTGTTTCCATTAGGTTTGCAGTAAGTGGTTTGGTGTAAAATTGAAATGTATACTATTTGTATTATCTAACCATTGTATGCCCTGAGTTAACAACTTTTTTGCGTTGATGTGTAGAGACATGAGACAACGTTCAAACAGCTCAGAAACATGTGGGAAGTTAACCTAATATGTATCCATCTCTTTTGCACTCTGCACTTTGTTGGAAAATTGAAATGTATGCCATCTTAATGTCAGAACTTAATATGCACTGAGAAAGTAACTTTTTTGTCTTGATAAACAGAGGCATGAAACAACTTTCAACCTACTCATACTCATGTGGGAAGTTAACCTAGGGATTTCCATTAGGTTTGCAATCAGGATTTTTGAGTACAATTGAAATGTATACTATTTGTATTGTAAAAAAATTGTATGCACTGAGAAACCAACATTTTTGTCTTGATGTTCAGAGCCATAATACGACTTTCAAACAACTCAGAAACATGTGGGAAGTTAACCTAAGTTGTTTCCATTAGGTTTGCAGCATGTACTTTGGTGTAAAATTGAAATGTATACTATTTGTATTGTCTAAGCATTGCATGCACTGACATAAAAACTTTTTTGTGTTGATGCGTACAGCCATGAAACAACTTTCAAACTACTCATAATCATGTGGGAAGTTAACCTAAGGTGTTTCCATTACGTTTGCAATCAGGACTTCTGAGTACAATTGAAATGTATACTACTTTTATGCCAAAGCATTCTATTCACTGAGAAATCAACTTTTTTGTCTTTATGTGCACAGGTATGAAACAACTTTCAGACATCTCAGAATCATATGGGAAGTTAACCTAAGGTGTTTCCATTAGGTTTGCAGTAAGTGCTTTGGTGTAAAATTGAGATGTATACTGTTTGTATTGTCTAAGCATTGCATGCAGTGAGATAACAACTTTTTTGTGTTGATGTGTACAGCCATGAAAGAACTTTCAAACTACTCATATTAATGTGGGAGGTTAACCTCAGGTGTTTCCATTAGGTTTGCAATCAGGACTTTTGAGTACAATTGAAATGTATACTGTTTGTATTGTAAAAGCATTGTATGCACTGAGAAAACAACTTTTTTGTCTTGATGTTCAGAGCCATAATACAACTTCCAAACAACTCAGAAACATGTGGGAAGTTACCCTAAGTTGTTTCCATTAGGTTTGCAGCATGTACTTTGGTGTAAAATTGAAATGTATACTATTTGCATTATCTAACCATTGTATGCCCTGAGATAACAACTTTTTTGTGTTGATGTGTAGAGCCATGAGACAACTTTCAAACAGCTCAGAAACATGTGGGAAGTTAACTTAATATGCATCCATCTGGTTTGCACTCTGCACTTTGTTGGAAAATTCAAATGTATACCATCTTAATGTCAGAACATAGTAAGCACTGAGAAAGTAACTTTTTTGTCTTGATGAACAGAGGCATGAAACAACTTTCAAACTACTCATAATCATGTGGGAAGTTAACCTAAAGTGTTTCCATTAGGTTTGCAATCAGGACTTCTGAGTACAATTGAAATGTATTCTACTTTTATGCCAAAGCATTCTATTCACTAAGAAATCAACTTTTTTGTCTTTATGTGCACAAGTATGAAACAACTTTCAGACATCTCAGAATCCTGTGGGAAGTTAACCTAAGGTGTTTCCATTAGGTTTGCAGTAAGTGCTTTGGTGTAAAATTGAAATGTATACTATTTGTATTGTCTAAGCATTGCATGCACTGACATAACAACTTTTTTTGTGTTGATGTGTACAGCTATGAAACAACTTTCAAACTACTCATAATCTTGTGGGAAGTTAACCTAAGGTGTTTCCATTAGGTTTGCAGCATGTACTTTGGTGTAAAATTGAAATGTATACTATTTGTGTTATCTAACCATTGTATGCCCTGAGTTAACAACTTTTTTGTGTTGATGTGTAGAACCATGAGACAACTTTCAAACAGCTCAGAAACACGTGGGAAGTTAACTTAATATGTATCCATCTGGTTTGCACTCTGCACTTTGTTGGAAAATTGAAATGTATACCATCTTAATGTCAGAACATAGTATGCACTGAGAAATTAACTTTTTTATCTTGATGAACACAGGCATGAAACAACTTTCAACCTACTCATACTCATGTGGGAAGTTAACCAAAGGTGTTTCCATTAGGTTTGCAGTCAGAACTTTTGAGTACATTTGAAGTGTATACTACTTTTATGTCAAAGCATTCAATTTACTGAGAAATCAACTTTTTTGTCTTTATGTGCACAGGTATGAAACAACTTTCAGACATCTCAGAATCCTGTGGGAAGTTAACCTAACATGTTTCCATTAGTTTTGCAGTAAGTGCTTTGGTGTAAAATTGAAATGTATACTATTTGTATTGTCTAAGCATTGCATGCACTGAGAAAGCAACTTTTTTGTGTTGATGTGTACAGCCATGAAACAACTTTCAAACTACTCATACTCATGTGGGAAGTTAACCTAAGGTGTTTCCATTAGGTTTGCATCAGGACTTCTGAGTACAATTGAAATGTATACTACTTTTATGCCAAAGCATTCTATTCACTGAGAAATCAACTTTTTTGTCTTTATGTGCACAAGTATGATACAACTTTCAGACATCTCAGAATCCTGTGGGACGTTAACCTAAGGTGTTTCCATTAGGTTTGCAGTAAGTGCTTTGGTGTAAAATTGAAATGTATACTATTTGTATTGTCTAAGCATTGCATGCACTGACATAACAACTTTTTTGTGTTGATGTGTACAGCTATGAAACAACTTTCAAACTACTCATAATCTTGTGGGAAGTTAACCTAAGGTGTTTCCATTAGGTTTGCAGCATGTACTTTGGTGTAAAATTGAAATGTATACTATTTGTATTATCTAACCATTGTATGCCCTGAGTTAACAACTTTATTGTGTTGATGTGTAGAACCATGAGACAACTTTCAAACAGCTCAGAAACATGTGGGAAGTTAACTTAATATGTATCCATCTGGTTTGCACTCTGCACTTTGTTGGAAAATTGAAATGTATACCATCTTAATGTCAGAACATAGTATGCACTGAGAAAGTAACTTTTTTATCCTGATGAACAAAGGCATGAAACAACTTTCAACCTACTCATTCTCATGTGGAAAGTTAACCAAAGGTGTTTCCATTAGGCTTGCAGTCAGAACTTTTGAGTACAATTGAAGTGTATACTACTTTTATGTCAAAGCATTCTATTTACTGAGAAATCAACTTTGTTGTCTTTTGGTGCACAGGTATGAAACAACTTTCAGACATCTCAGAATCATGTGGGAAGTTAACGTAAGGTGTTTCCATTAGGTTTGCAGTAAGTGCTTTGGTGTAAAATTGAAATTTATACTATTTGTATTGTCTGAGCATTGCATGCACTGAGAAAGTAACTTTTTTGTGCTGGTGTGTACAGCCATGCAGCAACTTTCAAACTACTCATAATCATGTGGGAAGTTAACCTAAGGTGTTTCCATTAGGTTTGCAATCAGGACTTTTGAGTACAATTGAAATGTATACTATTTGTATTGTAAAAGCATTGTATGCACTGAGAAAACAACTTTTTTGTCTTGATATTCAGAGCCATAATACAACTTTCAAACAACTCAGAAACATGTGGGAAGTTACCCTAAGTTGTTTCCATTAGGTTGGCAGCATGTACTTTGGTGTAAAATTGACATTTATACTATTTGCATTATCTAACCATTGTATGCCCTGAGTTAACAACTTTTTTGTGTTGATGTGTAGAGCCATGAGACAACTTTCAAACAGCTCAGAAACATGTGGGAAGTTAACTTAATATGTATCCATCTTGTTTCCACTCTGCACTTTGTTGGTAAATTGAAATTTATACAATCTTAATGTCAGAACATAGTATGCACTGAGAAAGTAACTTTTTTGTCTTGATCAACAGAGGCATGATAGAACTTTCAACCTACTCATACTCATGTGGGAAGTTAACCAAAGGTGCTTGCATTAGGTTTGCAGTCATAACTTCTGAGTACAATTGAAATGTATACTACTTTTATGTCAAAGCATTCTATTCACTGAGAAATCAACTTTTTTGTCTTTATGTGCACAGGTATGAAACAACTTTCAGACATCTCAGAATCCTGCGGAAAGTTCACCTAAGATGTTTCCTTTAGATTTGCAATAAGTGCTTTGGTGTAAAATTGAAATGTATACTATTTGTATTGTCTAAGCATTGCATACACTGAGAAAGTAACTTTTTTGTGTTGATGTGTACAGCCATGAAACAACTTTCAACCTACTCATACTCATGTGGGAAGTTAAACTAAGGTGTTTCCATTAGGTTTGCACTCAGAACTTTTGAGTACAATTGAAGTGTATACTACTTTTATGTCAAAGCATTCTATTCACTGATAAATAAACTTTGTTGTCTTTATGTGCACAGGTATGAAACAACTTTCAGACGTCTCAGAATCTTGTGGGCATTTAACCTAAGGTGTTTCCATTAGGTTTGCAGTAAGTGCTTTGGTGTAAAATTGAAATGTATACTATTTGTATTGTCTAAGCATTGCATGCTCTGAGAAAGTAACTTTTTTGTGTTGATGTGTGCAGCCATGAAACAAATTTCAAACTACTCATAATCATGTGGGAAGTTAACCTAAGGTGTTTCCATTAGGTTTGCAATCAGGACTTCTGAGTACAATTGAAATGTATACTACTATTATGCCAAAGCATTCTATTCACTGAGAAATCAACTTTTTTGTCTTTATGTCCACAGGTATGAAACAACTTTCAGACATCTCAGAATCCTGTGGGACGTTAACCTAAGGTGTTTCCATTAGGTTTGCAGTAAGTGCTTTGGTGTAAAATTGAAATGTATACTATTTGTATTGTCTATGCATTGCATGCACTGACATAACAACTTTTTTGTGTTGATGTGTACAGCTATGTAACAACTTTCAAACTACTCATAATCTTGTGGGAAGTTAACCTAAGGTGTTTCCATTAGGTTTGCAGCATGTACTTTGGTGTAAAATTGAAATGTATATTATTAGTGTTATCTAACCATTGTATGCCCTGAGTTAACAACTTTTTTGTGTTGATCTGTAGAACCATGAGACAACTTTCAAACAGCTCAGAAACATGTGGGAAGTTACCTTAATATGTATCCATCTGGTTTGCACTCTGCACTTTGTTGGAAAATTGAAATATATGCCATCTTAATGTCAGAACATAATATGCACTGAGAAAGTAACTTTTTTGTCTTGATGAACAGAGGCATGAAACAACTTTCAACCTACTCATACTCATGTGGGAAGTTAACCAAAGGTGTTTCCATTAGGTTTGCAGTCAGAACCTTTTGAGTACAATTGAAATGTATACAACTTTTATGTCAAAGCATTCTATTCACTGAGAAATCAACTTTTTTGTCTTTATGTGCACAGGTATGAAACAACTTTCAGACATCTGAGACTCCTGTGGGAAGTTAACCTAAGGTGTTTCCATTAGGTTTGCAGCATGTACTTTGGTGTAAAATTGAAATGTATACTATTTGTGTTATCTAACCATTGTATGCCCTGAGTTAACAACTTTTTTGTGTTGATGTGTAGAACCATGAGACAATTTTCAAACAGCTCAGAAACATGTGGGAAGTTAACTTAATATGTATCCATCTGGTTTGCACTCTGCACTTTGTTGGAAAATTGAAATGTATACCATCTTAATGTCAGAACATAGTATGCACTGACAAAGTCACTTTTTTGTCTTCATGAACAGAGGCATGAAACAACTTTCAACCTACTCATACTCATGTGGGAAGTTAACCAAAGGTGTTTCCCTTAGGTTTGCAGTCAGAACTTTTGAGTACAATTGAAATGTATAGAACTTTTATGTCAAAGCATTCTATTCACTGAGAAATCAACTTTTTTGTCTTTATGTGCACAGGTATGAAACAACTTTCAGACGTCTCAGAATCTTGTGGGCATTTAACCTAAGGTGTTTCCATTAGGTTTGCAGTAAGTGCTTTGGTGTAAAATTGAAATGTATACTATTTGTATTGTCTAAGCATTGCATGCTCTGAGAAAGTAACTTTTTTGTGTTGATGTGTGCAGCCATGAAACAACTTTCAAACTACTCATAATCATGTGGGAAGTTAACCTAAGGTGTTTCCATTAGGTTTGCAATCAGGACTTCTGAGTACAATTGAAATGTATACTACTATTATGCCAAAGCATTCTATTCACTGAGAAATCAACTTTATTGTCTTTATGTCCACAGGTATGAAACAACTTTCAGACATCTCAGAATCCTGTGGGAAGTTAACCTAAGGTGTTTCCATTAGGTTTGCAGTAAGTGCTTTGGTGTAAAATTGAAATGTATACTATTTGTATTGTCTATGCATTGCATGCACTGACATAACAACTTTTTTGTGTTGATGTGTACAGCTATGTAACAACTTTCAAACTACTCATAATCTTGTGGGAAGTTAACCTAAGGTGTTTCCATTAGGTTTGCAGCATGAACTTTGGTGTAAAATTGAAATGTATACTATTAGTGTTATCTAACCATTGTATGCCCTGAGTTAACAACTTTTTTGTGTTGATCTGTAGAACCATGAGACAACTTTCAAACAGCTCAGAAACATGTGGGAAGTTAACTTAATATGTATCCATCTGGTTTGCACTCTGCACTTTGTTGGAAAATTGAAATGTATGCCATCTTAATGTCAGAACATAATATGCACTGAGAAAGTAACTTTTTTGTCTTGATGAACAGAGGCATGAAACAACTTTCAACCTACTCATACTCATGTGGGAAGTTAACCAAAGGTCTTTCCATTAGGTTTGCAGTCAGAACCTTTGAGTACAATTGAAATGTATACTACTTTTATGTCAAAGCATTCTATTCACTGAGAAATCAACTTTTTTGTCTTTATGTGCACAGGTATGAAACAACTTTCAGACATCTCAGAATCCTGTGGGAAGTTAACCTAAGGTGTTTCCATTAGGTTTGCAGCATGTACTTTGGTGTAAAATTGAAATGTATACTATTTGTGTTATCTAACCATTGTATGCCCTGAGTTAACAACTTTTTTGTGTTGATGTGTAGAACCATGAGACAATTTTCAAACAGCTCAGAAACATGTGGGAAGTTAACTTAATATGTATCCATCTGGTTTGCACTCTGCACTTTGTTGGAAAATTGAAATGTATACCATCTTAATGTCAGAACATAGTATACACTGAGAAAGTCACTTTTTTGTCTTCATGAACAGAGGCATAAAACAACTTTCAACCTACTCATACTCATGTGGGAAGTTAACCAAAGGTGTTTCCCTTAGGTTTGCAGTCAGAACTTTTGAGTACAATTGAAATGTATACTACTTTTATGTCAAAGCATTCTATTCACTGAGAAATCAACTTTTTTGTCTTTATGTGCACAGCTATGAAACAACTTTCAGACGTCTCAGAATCTTGTGTTCATTTAACCTAAGGTGTTTCCATTAGGTTTGCAGTAAGTGCTTTGGTGTAAAATTGAAATGTATACTATTTGTATTGTCTAAGCATTGCATGCTCTGAGAAAGTAACTTTTTTGTGTTGATGTGTACAACCATGAAACAACTTTCAAACTACTCATAATCATGTGGGAAGTTAACCTAAGGTGTTTTCATTAGGTTTGCAATCAGGACTTCTGAGTACAATTGAAATGTATACTACTTTTATGCCAAAGCATTCTATTCACTGAGAAATCAACTTTTTTGTCTTTATGTGCACAGGTATGAAACAACTTTCAGACATCTCAGAATCCTGTGGGAAGTTAACCTAAGGTGTTTCCATTAGGTTTGCAGTAAGTGCGTTGGTGTAAAATTGAAATGTATACTATTTGTATTGTCTATGCATTGCATGCACTGACATAACAACTTTTTTGTGTTGATGTGTACAGCTATGTAACAACTTTCAAACTACTCATAATCTTGTGGGAATTAACCTAAGGTGTTTCCATTAGGTTTGCAGCATGTACTTTGGTGTAAAAATGAAATGTATACTAATAGTGTTATCTAACCATTGTATGCCCTGAGTTAACAACTTTTTTGTGTTGATCTGTAGAACCATGAGACAACTTTCAAACAGCTCAGAAACATGTGGGAAGTTAACTTAATATGTATCCATCTGGTTTCCACTCTGCACTTTGTTGGAAAATTGAAATATATGCCATCTTAATGTCAGAACATAATATGCACTGAGAAAGTAACTTTTTTGTCTTGATGAACAGAGGCATGAAACAACTTTCAACCTACTCATACTCATGTGGGAAGTTAACCAAAGGTGTTTCCATTAGGTTTGCAGTCAGAACCTTTTGAGTACAATTGAAATGTCTACAACTTTTATGTCAAAGCATTCTATTCACTGAGAAATCAACTTTTTTGTCTTTATGTGCACAGGTATGAAACAACTTTCAGACATCTCACAATCCTGTGGGAAGTTAACCTAAGGTGTTTCCATTAGGTTTGCAGCATGTACTTTGGTGTAAAATTGAAATGTATACTATTTGTGTTATCTAACCATTGTATGCCCTGAGTTAACAACTTTTTTGTGTTGATGTGTAGAACCATGAGACAATTTTCAAACAGCTCAGAAACATGTGGGAAGTTAACTTAATATGTATCCATCTGGTTTGCACTCTGCACTTTGTTGGAAAATTGAAATGTATACCATCTTAATGTCAGAACATAGTATGCACTGACAAAGTCACTTTTTTGTCTTCATGAACAGAGGCATGAAACAACTTTCAACCTACTCATACTCATGTGGGAAGTTAACCAAAGGTGTTTCCCTTAGGTTTGCAGTCAGAACTTTTGAGTACAATTGAAATGTATAGAACTTTTATGTCAAAGCATTCTATTCACTGAGAAATCAACTTTTTTGTCTTTATGTGCACAGGTATGAAACAACTTTCAGACGTCTCAGAATCTTGTGGGCATTTAACCTAAGGTGTTTCCATTAGGTTTGCAGTAAGTGCTTTGGTGTAAAATTGAAATGTATACTATTTGTATTGTCTAAGCATTGCATGCTCTGAGAAAGTAACTTTTTTGTGTTGATGTGTGCAGCCATGAAACAACTTTCAAACTACTCATAATCATGTGGGAAGTTAACCTAAGGTGTTTCCATTAGGTTTGCAATCAGGACTTCTGAGTACAATTGAAATGTATACTACTATTATGCCAAAGCATTCTATTCACTGAGAAATCACCTTTATTGTCTTTATGTCCACAGGTATGAAACAACTTTCAGACATCTCAGAATCCTGTGGGAAGTTAACCTAAGGTGTTTCCATTAGGTTTGCAGTAAGTGCGTTGGTGTAAAATTGAAATGTATACTATTTGTATTGTCTATGCATTGCATGCACTGACATAACAACTTTTTTGTGTTGATGTGTACAGCTATGTAACAACTTTCAAACTACTCATAATCTTGTGGGAAGTTAACCTAAGGTGTTTCCATTAGGTTTGCAGCATGAACTTTGGTGTAAAATTGAAATGTATACTATTAGTGTTATCTAACCATTGTATGCCCTGAGTTAACAACTTTTTTGTGTTGATCTGTAGAACCATGAGACAACTTTCAAACAGCTCAGAAACATGTGGGAAGTTAACTTAATATGTATCCATCTGGTTTGCACTCTGCACTTTGTTGGAAAATTGAAATGTATGCCATATTAATGTCAGAACATAATATGCACTGAGAAAGTAACTTTTTTGTCTTGATGAACAGAGGCATGAAACAACTTTCAACCTACTCATACTCATGTGGGAAGTTAACCAAAGGTCTTTCCATTAGGTTTGCAGTCAGAACTTTTGAGTACAATTGAAATGTATACTACTTTTATGTCAAAGCATTCTATTCACTGAGAAATCAACTTTTTTGTCTTTATGTGCACAGGTATGAAACAACTTTCAGACATCTCAGAATCCTGTGGGAAGTTAACCTAAGGTGTTTCCATTAGGTTTGCAGCATGTACTTTGGTGTAAAATTGAAATGTATACTATTTGTGTTATCTAACCATTGTATGCCCTGAGTTAACAACTTTTTTGTGTTGATGTGTAGAACCATGAGACAATTTTCAAACAGCTCAGAAACATGTGGGAAGTTAACTTAATATGTATCCATCTGGTTTGCACTCTGCACTTTGTTGGAAAATTGAAATGTATACCATCTTAATGTCAGAACATAGTATACACTGAGAAAGTCACTTTTTTGTCTTCATGAACAGAGGCATAAAACAACTTTCAACCTACTCATACTCATGTGGGAAGTTAACCAAAGGTGTTTCCCTTAGGTTTGCAGTCAGAACTTTTGAGTACAATTGAAATGTATACTACTTTTATGTCAAAGCATTCTATTCACTGAGAAATCAACTTTTTTGTCTTTATGTGCACAGGTATGAAACAACTTTCAGACGTCTCAGAATCTTGTGTTCATTTAACCTAAGGTGTTTCCATTAGGTTTGCAGTAAGTGCTTTGGTGTAAAATTGAAATGTATACTATTTGTATTGTCTAAGCATTGCATGCTCTGAGAAAGTAACTTTTTTGTGTTGATGTGTACAACCATGAAACAACTTTCAAACTACTCATAATCATGTGGGAAGTTAACCTAAGGTGTTTTCATTAGGTTTGCAATCAGGACTTCTGAGTACAATTGAAATGTATACTACTTTTATGCCAAAGCATTCTATTCACTGAGAAATCAACTTTTTTGTCTTTATGTGCACAGGTATGAAACAACTTTCAGACATCTCAGAATCCTGTGGGAAGTTAACCTAAGGTGTTTCCATTAGGTTTGCAGTAAGTGCGTTGGTGTAAAATTGAAATGTATACTATTTGTATTGTCTATGCATTGCATGCACTGACATAACAACTTTTTTGTGTTGATGTGTACAGCTATGTAACAACTTTCAAACTACTCATAATCTTGTGGGAAGTTAACCTAAGGTGTTTCCATTAGGTTTGCAGCATGTACTTTGGTGTAAAAATGAAATGTATACTATTAGTGTTATCTAAGCATTGTATGCCCTGAGTTAACAACTTTTTTGTGTTGATCTGTAGAACCATGAGACAACTTTCAAACAGCTCAGAAACATGTGGGAAGTTAACTTAATATGTATCCATCTGGTTTCCACTCTGCACTTTGTTGGAAAATTGAAATGTATGCCATCTTAATGTCAGAACATAATATGCACTGAGAAAGTAACTTTTTTGTCTTGATGAACAGAGGCATGAAACAACTTTCAACCTACTCATACTCATGTGGGAAGTTAACCAAAGGTGTTTCCATTAGGTTTGCAGTCAGAACCTTTGAGTACCATTGAAATGTATACTACTTTTATGTCAAAGCATTCTATTCACTGAGAAATCAACTTTTTTGTCTTTATGTGCACAGGTATGAAACAACTTTCAGACGTCTCAGAATCTTGTGGGCATTTAACCTAAGGTGTTTCCATTAGGTTTGCAGTAAGTGCTTTGGTGTAAAATTGAAATGTATACTATTTGTATTGTCTAAGCATTGCATGCTCTGAGAAAGTAACTTTTTTGTGTTGATGTGTGCAGCCATGAAACAACTTTCAAACTACTCATAATCATGTGGGAAGTTAACCTAAGGTGTTTCCATTAGGTTTGCAATCAGGACTTCTGAGTACAATTGAAATGTATACTACTATTATGCCAAAGCATTCTATTCACTGAGAAATCAACTTTATTGTCTTTATGTCCACAGGTATGAAACAACTTTCAGACATCTCAGAATCCTGTGGGAAGTTAACCTAAGGTGTTTCCATTAGGTTTGCAGTAAGTGCGTTGGTGTAAAATTGAAATGTATACTATTTGTATTGTCTATGCATTGCATGCACTGACATAACAACTTTTTTGTGTTGATGTGTACAGCTATGTAACAACTTTCAAACTACTCATAATCTTGTGGGAAGTTAACCTAAGGTGTTTCCATTAGGTTTGCAGCATGAACTTTGGTGTAAAATTGAAATGTATACTATTAGTGTTATCTAACCATTGTATGCCCTGAGTTAACAACTTTTTTGTGTTGATCTGTAGAACCATGAGACAACTTTCAAACAGCACAGAAACATGTGGGAAGTTAACTTAATATGTATCCATCTGGTTTGCACTCTGCACTTTGTTGGAAAATTGAAATGTATGCCATATTAATGTCAGAACATAATATGCACTGAGAAAGTAACTTTTTTGTCTTGATGAACAGAGGCATGAAACAACTTTCAACCTACTCATACTCATGTGGGAAGTTAACCAAAGGTCTTTCCATTAGGTTTGCAGTCAGAACCTTTGAGTACAATTGAAATGTATACTACTTTTATGTCAAAGCATTCTATTCACTGAGAAATCAACTTTTTTGTCTTTATGTGCACAGGTATGAAACAACTTTCAGACATCTCAGAATCCTGTGGGAAGTTAACTTAAGGTGTTTCCATTAGGTTTGCAGCATGTACTTTGGTGTAAAATTGAAATGTATACTATTTGTATTGTCTAAGCATTGCATGCTCTGAGAAAGTAACTTTTTTGTGTTGATGTGTACAACCATGAAACAACTTTCAAACTACTCATAATCATGTGGGAAGTTAACCTAAGGTGTTTTCATTAGGTTTGCAATCAGGACTTCTGAGTACAATTGAAATGTATACTACTTTTATGCCAAAGCATTCTATTCACTGAGAAATCAACTTTTTTGTCTTTATGTGCACAGGTATGAAACAACTTTCAGACATCTCAGAATCCTGTGGGAAGTTAACCTAAGGTGTTTCCATTAGGTTTGCAGTAAGTGCGTTGGTGTAAAATTGAAATGTATACTATTTGTATTGTCTATGCATTGCATGCACTGACATAACAACTTTTTTGTGTTGATGTGTACAGCTATGTAACAACTTTCAAACTACTCATAATCTTGTGGGAAGTTAACCTAAGGTGTTTCCATTAGGTTTGCAGCATGTACTTTGGTGTAAAAATGAAATGTATACTATTAGTGTTATCTAACCATTGTATGCCCTGAGTTAACAACTTTTTTGTGTTGATCTGTAGAACCATGAGACAACTTTCAAACAGCTCAGAAACATGTGGGAAGTTAACTTAATATGTATCCATCTGGTTTCCACTCTGCACTTTGTTGGAAAATTGAAATGTATGCCATCTTAATGTCAGAACATAATATGCACTGAGAAAGTAACTTTTTTGTCTTGATGAACAGAGGCATGAAACAACTTTCAACCTACTCATACTCATGTGGGAAGTTAACCAAAGGTGTTTCCATTAGGTTTGCAGTCAGAACCTTTGAGTACAATTGAAATGTATACTACTTTTATGTCAAAGCATTCTATTCACTGAGAAATCAACTTTTTTGTCTTTATGTGCACAGGTATGAAACAACTTTCAGACGTCTCAGAATCTTGTGGGCATTTAACCTAAGGTGTTTCCATTAGGTTTGCAGTAAGTGCTTTGGTGTAAAATTGAAATGTATACTATTTGTATTGTCTAAGCATTGCATGCTCTGAGAAAGTAACTTTTTTGTGTTGATGTGTGCAGCCATGAAACAACTTTCAAACTACTCATAATCATGTGGGAAGTTAACCTAAGGTGTTTCCATTAGGTTTGCAATCAGGACTTCTGAGTACAATTGAAATGTATACTACTATTATGCCAAAGCATTCTATTCACTGAGAAATCAACTTTATTGTCTTTATGTCCACAGGTATGAAACAACTTTCAGACATCTCAGAATCCTGTGGGAAGTTAACCTGAGGTGTTTCCATTAGGTTTGCAGTAAGTGCGTTGGTGTAAAATTGAAATGTATACTATTTGTATTGTCTATGCATTGCATGCACTGACATAACAACTTTTTTGTGTTGATGTGTACAGCTATGTAACAACTTTCAAACTACTCATAATCTTGTGGGAAGTTAACCTAAGGTGTTTCCATTAGGTTTGCAGCATGAAATTTGGTGTAAAATTGAAATGTATACTATTAGTGTTATCTAACCATTGTATGCCCTGAGTTAACAACTTTTTTGTGTTGATCTGTAGAACCATGAGACAACTTTCAAACAGCTCAGAAACATGTGGGAAGTTAACTTAATATGTATCCATCTGGTTTGCACTCTGCACTTTGTTGGAAAATTGAAATGTATGCCATATTAATGTCAGAACATAATATGCACTGAGAATGTAACTTTTTTGTCTTGATGAACAGAGGCATGAAACAACTTTCAACCTACTCATACTCATGTGGGAAGTTAACCAAAGGTCTTTCCATTAGGTTTGCAGTCAGAACTTTTGAGTACAATTGAAATGTATACTACTTTTATGTCAAAGCATTCTATTCACTGAGAAATCAACTCTTTTGTCTTTATGTGCACAGGTATGAAACAACTTTCAGACATCTCAGAATCCTGTGGGAAGTTAACCTAAGGTGTTTCCATTAGGTTTGCAGCATGTACTTTGGTGTAAAATTGAAATGTATACTATTTGTGTTATCTAACCATTGTATGCCCTGAGTTAACAACTTTTTTGTGTTGATGTGTAGAACCATGAGACAATTTTCAAACAGCTCAAAAACATGTGGGAAGTTAACTTAATATGTATCCATCTGGTTTGCACTCTGCACTTTGTTGGAAAATTGAAATGTATACCATCTTAATGTCAGAACATAGTATACACTGAGAAAGTCACTTTTTTGTCTTCATGAACAGAGGCATAAAACAACTTTCAACCTACTCATACTCATGTGGGAAGTTAACCAAAGGTGTTTCCCTTAGGTTTGCAGTCAGAACTTTTGAGTACAATTGAAATGTATACTACTTTTATGTCAAAGCATTCTATTCACTGAGAAATCAACTTTTTTGTCTTTATGTGCACAGGTATGAAACAACTTTCAGACGTCTCAGAATCTTGTGTTCATTTAACCTAAGGTGTTTCCATTAGGTTTGCAGTAAGTGCTTTGGTGTAAAATTGAAATGTATACTATTTGTATTGTCTAAGCATTGCATGCTCTGAGAAAGTAACTTTTTTGTGTTGATGTGTACAACCATGAAACAACTTTCAAACTACTCATAATCATGTGGGAAGTTAACCTAAGGTGTTTTCATTAGGTTTGCAATCAGGACTTCTGAGTACAATTGAAATGTATACTACTTTTATGCCAAAGCATTCTATTCACTGAGAAATCAACTTTTTTGTCTTTATGTGCACAGGTATGAAACAACTTTCAGACATCTCAGAATCCTGTGGGAAGTTAACCTAAGGTGTTTCCATTAGGTTTGCAGTAAGTGCGTTGGTGTAAAATTGAAATGTATACTATTTGTATTGTCTATGCATTGCATGCACTGACATAACAACTTTTTTGTGTTGATGTGTACAGCTATGTAACAACTTTCAAACTACTCATAATCTTGTGGGAAGTTAACCTAAGGTGTTTCCATTAGGTTTGCAGCATGTACTTTGGTGTAAAAATGAAATGTATACTATTAGTGTTATCTAACCATTGTATGCCCTGAGTTAACAACTTTTTTGTGTTGATCTGTAGAACCATGAGACAACTTTCAAACAGCTCAGAAACATGTGGGAAGTTAACTTAATATGTATCCATCTGGTTTCCACTCTGCACTTTGTTGGAAAATTGAAATGTATGCCATCTTAATGTCAGAACATAATATGCACTGAGAAAGTAACTTTTTTGTCTTGATGAACAGAGGCATGAAACAACTTTCAACCTACTCATACTCATGTGGGAAGTTAACCAAAGGTGTTTCCATTAGGTTTGCAGTCAGAACCTTTGAGTACAATTGAAATGTATACTACTTTTATGTCAAAGCATTCTATTCACTGAGAAATCAACTTTTTTGTCTTTATGTGCACAGGTATGAAACAACTTTCAGACATCTCAGAATCCTGTGGGAAGTTAACCTAAGATGTTTCCATTAGGTTTGCAGTAAGTGCTTTGTTGTAAAATTGAAATGTATACTATTTGTATTGTCTAAACATTGCATGCACTGAGAAAGTAACTTTTTTGTGTTGATGTGTACAGCCATGAAACAACTTTCAACCTACTCATACTCATGTGGGAAGTTAACCTAAGGTGTTTCCATTAGGTTTGCAGTCAGAACTTTTGAGTACAATTGAAGTGTATACTACTTTTATGTCAAAGCATTCTATTCACTGAGAAATCAACTTTGTTCTCTTTATGTGCACAGGTATGAAACAACTTTCAGACATCTCAGATTCATGTGGGAAGTTAACCTAAGGTGTTTCCATTAGGTTTGCAGTAAGTGCTTTGGTGTAAAATTGAGATGTATACTGTTTGTATTGTCTAAGCACTGCATGCACTGACATAACAACTTTTTTGTGTTCATTTGTACGGCCATGAAACAACTTTCAAAATACTCATAATCATGTGGGAAGTTAACCTAAAGTGTTTCCATTAGGTTTGCAATCAGGACCTTTGAGTACAATTGAAATGTATGCTATTTGTATTGTAAAAGCATTGTATGCACTGAGAAAACAACTTTTTTGTCTTGATGTTCAGAGCCATAATACAACTTTCAAACAACTAAGAAACATGTGGGAAGTTACCCTAAGTTGTTTCCATTAGGTTTGCAGCATGTACTTTGGTGTAAAATTGAAATTTATACTATTTGCATTATCTAAATATTGTATGCCCTGAGTTAACAACATTTTTGTGTTGATGTGTAGAGCCATGAGACAACTTTCAAACAGCTCAGAAACATGTGGGAAGATAACATAAGGTGTTTCCATTAGGTTTGCAGTAAGTGCTTTGGTGTAAAATTGAAATGTATACTATTTGTATTGTCTATGCATTGCAGGCACTGACATAACAACTTTTTTGTGTTGATGTGTACAGCTATGTAACAACTTTCAAACTACTCATAATCTTGTGGGAAGTTAACCTAAGGTGTTTCCATTAGGTTTGCAGCATGTACTTTGGTGTAAAATTGAAATGTATACTATTAGTGTTATCTAACCATTGTATGCCCTGAGTTAACAACTTTTTTGTGTTGATCTGTAGAACCATGAGACAACTTTCAAACAGCTCAGAAACATGTGGGAAGTTAACTTAATATGTATCCATCTGGTTTCCACTCTGCACTTTGTTGGAAAATTGAAATGTATGCCATCTTAATGTCAGAACATAATATGCACTGAGAAAGTAACTTTTTTGTCTTGATGAACAGAGGCATGAAACAACTTTCAACCTACTCATACTCATGTGGGAAGTTAACCAAAGGTGTTTCCATTAGGTTTGCAGTCAGAACCTTTGAGTACAATTGAAATGTATACTACTTTTATGTCAAAGCATTCTATTCACTGAGAAATCAACTTTTTTGTCTTTATGTGCACAGGTATGAAACAACTTTCAGACATCTCAGAATCCTGTGGGAAGTTAACCTAAGGTGTTTCCATTAGGTTTGCAGTAAGTACTTTGGTGTAAAATTGAAATGTATACTATTTGTATTGTCTAAGCATTGCATGCACTGACATAACAACTTTTTTGTGTTGATGTGTACAGCTA
This sequence comes from Mobula birostris, assembly GCF_030028105.1. NCBI lineage: Eukaryota > Metazoa > Chordata > Chondrichthyes > Myliobatiformes > Myliobatidae > Mobula > Mobula birostris. The sequence continues at coordinate 30,373 of NW_027274104.1, forward strand.
TGAAACAACTTTCAAACTACTCATAATCTTGTGGGAAGTTACCCTAGGTTGTTTCCATTAGGTTTGCAGCATGTACTTTGGTGTAAAATTGAAATTTATACTATTTGCATTATCTGACCATTGTATGCCCTGAGTTAACAACATTTTTGTGTTGATCTGTAGAACCATGAGACAACTTTCAAACAGCTCAGAAACATGTGGGAAGTTAACTTAATATGTATCCATCTCGTTTGCACTCTGCACTTTGTTGGAAAATTCAAATGTATGCCATCTTAATGTCAGAACATAATATGCACTGAGAAAGTAACTTTTTTGTCTTGATGAACAGAGGCATGATACAACTTTCAACCTACTCATACTCATGTGGGAAGTTAACCAAAGGTGTTTCCATTAGGTTTGCAGTCAGAACCTTTGAGTACATTTGAAATGTATACTACTTTTATGTCAAAGCATTCTATTCACTGAGAAATCAAATTTTTTGTCTTTATGTGCACAGGTATGAAACAACTTTCAGACATCTCAGAATCCTGTGGGAAGTTAACCTAAGGTGTTTCCATTAGGTTTGCAGTAAGTGCTTTGGTGTAAAATTGAAATGTATACTATTTGTATTGTCTAAGCATTGCATGCACTGAGAAAGTAACTTTTTTGTGTTGATGTGTACAGCCATGAAACAACTTTCAAACTACTCATAATCATGTGGGAAGTTAACCTAAGGTGTTTCCATTAGGTTTGCAATCAGGACTTCTGAGTACAATTGAAATGTATACTACTTTTATGCCAAAGCATTCTATTCACTGAGAAATCAACTTTTTTGTCTTTATGTGCACAAGTATGAAACAACTTTCAGACATCTCAGAATCCTGTGGGAAGTTAACCTAAGGTGTTTCCATAAGGTTTGCAGTAAGTACTTTGGTGTAAAATTGAAATGTATACTATTTGTATTGTCTAAGCATTGCATGCACTGACATAACAACTTTTTTGTGTTGATGTGTACAGCTATGAAACAACTTTCAAACTACTCATAATCTTGTGGGAAGTTAACCTAAGGTGTTTCCATTAGGTTTGCAGCATGTACTTTGGTGTAAAATTGAAATGTATACTATTTGTGTTATCTAACCATTGTATGCCCTGAGTTAACAACTTTTTTGTGTTGATGTGTAGAACCATGAGACAACTTTCAAACAGCTCAGAAACATGTGGGAAGTTAGCTTAATATGTATCCATCTGGTTTGCACTCTGCACTTTGTTGGAAAATTGAAATGTATACCATCTTAATGTCAGAACATAGTATGCACTGAGAAAGTCACTTTTTTGTCTTGATGAACAGAGGCATGAAACAACTTTCAACCTACTCATACTCATGTGGGAAGTAAACCAAAGGTGTTTCCCTTAGGTTTGCAGTCAGAACTTTTGAGTACAATTGAAATGTATACTACTTTTATGTCAAAGCATTCTATTCACTGAGAAATCAACTTTTTTGTCTTTATGTGCACAGGTATGAAACAACTTTCAGACGTCTCAGAATCTTGTGCGCATTTAACCTAAGGTGTTTCCATTAGGTTTGCAGTAAGTGCTTTGGTGTAAAATTGAAATGTATACTATTTGAATTGTCTAAGCATTGCATGCTCTGAGAAAGTAACTTTTTTGTGTTGATGTGTACAGCCATGAAACAACTTTCAAACTACTCATAATCATGTGGGAAATTAACCTAAGGTGTTTCCATTAGGTTTGCAATCAGGACTTCTGAGTACAATTGAAATGTATACTACTTTTATGCCAAAGCATTCTATTCACTGAGAAATCAACTTTTTTGTCTTTATGTGCACAGGTATGAAACAACTTTCAGACATCTCAGAATCCTGTGGGAAGTTAACCTAAGGTGTTTCCATTAGGTTTGCAGTAACTGCTTTGGTGTAAAATTGAGATGTATACTGTTTGTATTGTCTAAGCACTGCATGCACTGACATAACAACTTTTTTGTGTTCATGTGTACGGCCATGAAACAACTTTCAAAATACTCATAATGATGTGGGAAGTTAACCTAAGGTGTTTCCATTAGGTTTGCAGTCAGAACTTCTGAGTACAATTGAAGTGTATACTACTTTTATGTCAAAGCATTCTATTCACTGAGAAAACAACTTTTTTGTCTTGATGTTCAGAGCCATAATACAACTTTCAAACAACTAAGAAACATGTGGGAAGTTACCCTAAGTTGTTTCCATTAGGTTTGCAGCATGTACTTTGGTGTAAAATTGAAATTTATACTATTTGCATTATCTAACCATTGTATGCCCTGAGTTAACAACATTTTTGTGTTGATGTGTAGAGCCATGAGACAACTTTCAAACAGCTCAGAAACATGTGGGAAGTTAGCTTAATATGTATCCATCTTGTTTGCACTCTGCACTTTGTTGGAAAATTGAAATGTATACAATCTTAAAGTCAGAACATAGTATGCACTGAGAAAGTAACTTTTATGTCTTGATGAACAGAGGCATGATAGAACTTTCAACCTACTCATACTCATGTGGGAAGTTAACCAAAGGTGCTTGCATTAAGTTTGCAGTCATAACATTTGAGTACAATTGAAATGTATACTACTTTTATTTCAAAGCATTCTATTCACTGAGAAATCAACTTTTTTGTCTTTATGTGCACAGGTATGAAACAACTTTCACACATCTCAGAATCCTGTGGGAAGTTAACCTAAGATGTTTCCATTAGGTTTGCAGTAAGTGCTTTGCTGTAAAATTGAAATGTATAATATTTGTATTGTCTAAGCATTGCATGCACTGAGAAAGTAACTTTTTTGTGTTGATGTGTACAGCCATGAAACAACTTTCAAACTACTCATAATCATGTGGGAAGCTAACCTAAGGTGTTTGCATTAGGTTTGCAATCAGGACTTCTGAGTACAATTGAAATGTATACTACTTTTATGCCAAAGCATTCTATTCACTAAGAAATCAGCTTTTTTGTCTTTATGTGCACAAGTATGAAACAACTTTCAGACATCTCAGAATCCTGTGGGAAGTTAACCTAAAGGGTTTCCATTAGGTTTGCAGTAAGTACTTTGGTGTAAAATTGAAATGTATACTATTTGTATTGTCTAAGCATTGCATGCCCTGAGTTAACAACTTTTTTGTGTTGATGTGTAGAACCATGAGACAATTTTCAAACAGCTCAGAAACATGTGGGAAGTTAACTTAATATGTATCCATCTGGTTTCCACTCTGCACTTTGTTGGAAAATTGAAATGTATACCATCTTAATGTCAGAACATAGTATGCACTGAGAAAGTCACTTTTTTGTCTTCATGAACAGAGGCATGAAACAACTTTCAACCTACTCATACTCATGTTGGAAGTTAACCAAAGGTGTTTCCCTTAGGTTTGCAGTCAGAACTTTTGAGTACAATTGAAATGTATACTTCTTTTATGTCAAAGCATTCTATTCACTGAGAAATCAACTTTTTTGTCTTTATGTGCACAGGTATGAAACAACTTTCAGACATCTCAGATTCATGTGGGAAGTTAACCTAAGGTGTTTCCATTAGGTTTGCAGTAAGTGCTTTGGTGTAAAATTGAGATGTATACTGTTTGTATTGTCTAAGCACTGCATGCACTGACATAACAACTTTTTTGTGTTCATTTGTACGGCCATGAAACAACTTTCAAAATACTCATAATCATGTGGGAAGTTAACCTAAAGTGTTTCCATTAGGTTTGCAATCAGGACCTTTGAGTACAATTGAAATGTATGCTATTTGTATTGTAAAAGCATTGTATGCACTGAGAAAACAACTTTTTTGTCTTGATGTTCAGAGCCATAATACAACTTTCAAACAACTAAGAAACATGTGGGAAGTTACCCTAAGTTGTTTCCATTAGGTTTGCAGCATGTACTTTGGTGTAAAATTGAAATTTATACTATTTGCATTATCTAAATATTGTATGCCCTGAGTTAACAACATTTTTGTGTTGATGTGTAGAGCCATGAGACAACTTTCAAACAGCTCAGAAACATGTGGGAAGATAACATAAGGTGTTTCCATTAGGTTTGCAGTAAGTGCTTTGGTGTAAAATTGAAATGTATACTATTTGTATTGTCTATGCATTGCATGCACTGACATAACAACTTTTTTGTGTTGATGTGTACAGCTATGTAACAACTTTCAAACTACTCATAATCTTGTGGGAAGTTAACCTAAGGTGTTTCCATTAGGTTTGCAGCATGTACTTTGGTGTAAAATTGAAATGTATACTATTAGTGTTATCTAACCATTGTATGCCCTGAGTTAACAACTTTTTTGTGTTGATCTGTAGAACCATGAGACAACTTTCAAACAGCTCAGAAACATGTGGGAAGTTAACTTAATATGTATCCATCTGGTTTCCACTCTGCACTTTGTTGGAAAATTGAAATGTATGCCATCTTAATGTCAGAACATAATATGCACTGAGAAAGTAACTTTTTTGTCTTGATGAACAGAGGCATGAAACAACTTTCAACCTACTCATACTCATGTGGGAAGTTAACCAAAGGTGTTTCCATTAGGTTTGCAGTCAGAACCTTTGAGTACAATTGAAATGTATACTACTTTTATGTCAAAGCATTCTATTCACTGAGAAATCAACTTTTTTGTCTTTATGTGCACAGGTATGAAACAACTTTCAGACGTCTCAGAATCTTGTGGGCATTTAACCTAAGGTGTTTCCATTAGGTTTGCAGTAAGTGCTTTGGTGTAAAATTGAAATGTATACTATTTGTATTGTCTAAGCATTGCATGCTCTGAGAAAGTAACTTTTTTGTGTTGATGTGTACAGCCATGAAACAACTTTCAAACTACTCATAATCATGTGGGAAGTTAACCTAAGGTGTTTCCATTAGGTTTGCAATCAGGACTTCTGAGTACAATTGAAATGTATACTACTTTTTTGCCAAAGCATTCTATTCACTGAGAAATCAACTTTTTTGTCTTTATGTGCACAGGTATGAAACAACTTTCAGACATCTCAGAATCCTGTGGGAAGTTAACCTAAGGTGTTTCCATTAGGTTTGCAGTAAGTGCTTTGGTGTAAAATTGAAATGTATACTATTTGTATTGTCTATGCATTGCATGCACTGACATAACAACTTTTTTGTGTTGATGTGTACAGCTATGTAACAACTTTCAAACTACTCATAATCTTGTGGGAAGTTAACCTAAGGTGTTTCCATTAGGTTTGCAGCATGTACTTTGGTGTAAAATTGAAATGTATACTATTAGTGTTAACTAACCATTGTATGCCCTGAGTTAACAACTTTTTTGTGTTGATCTGTAGAACCATGAGACAACTTTCAAACAGCTCAGAAACATGTGGGAAGTTAACTTAATATGTATCCATCTGGTTTGCACTCTGCAGTTTGTTGGAAAATTGAAATGTATGCCATCTTAATGTCAGAACATAATATGCACTGAGAAGGTAACTTTTTTGTCTTGATGAACAGAGGCATGAAACAACTTTCAACCTACTCATACTCATGTGGGAAGTTAACCTAAGGTGTTTCCATTAGGTTTGCAGTCAGAACTTTTGAGTACAATTGAAGTGTATACTACTTTTATGTCAAAGCATTCTATTCACTAAGAAATCAACTTTGTTGTTTTTATGTGCACAGGTATGAAACAACTTTCAGACATCTCAGATTCATGTGGGAAGTTACCCTAAGGTGTTTCCATTAGGTTTGCAGTAAGTGCTTTGGTGTAAAATTGAGATGTATACTGTTTGTATTGTCTAAGCACTGCATGCACTGACATAACAACTTTTTTGTGCTCATGTGTACGGCCATGAAACAACTTTCAAAATACTCATAATCATGTGGGAAGTTAACCTACGGTGTTTCCATTAGGTTTGCAATCAGGACTTTTGAGTACAATTGAAATGTATACTATTTGTATTGTAAAAGCATTGTATGCACTGAGAAAACAACTTTTTTGTCTTGATGTTCAGAGCCATAATACAACTTTCAAACAACTAAGAAACATGTGGGAAGTTACCCTAAGTTGTTTCCATTAGGTTTGCAGCATGTACTTTGGTGTAAAATTGAAATTTATACTATTTGCATTATCTAACCATTGTATGCCCTGAGTTAACAACATTTTTGTGTTGATGTGTAGAGCCATGAGACAACTTTCCAACAGCTCAGAAACATGTCGGAAGTTAACTTAATATGTATCCATCTTGTTTGCACTCTGCACTTTGTTGGAAAATTGAAATGTATACAATCTTAATGTCAGAACATAGTATGCACTGAGAAAGCAACTTTTATGTCTTGATGAACAGAGGCATGATAGAACTTTCAACCTACTCATACTCATGAGGGAAGTTAACCAAAGGTGCTTCCATTAGGATTGCAGTCAGAACTTTTGAGTACAATTGAAATGTATACTACTTTTATGTCAAAGCATTCTATTCACTGAGAAATCAACTTTTTTGTCTTTATGTGCACAGGTATGAAACAACTTTCAGACATCTCAGAATCCTGTGGGAAGTTAACCTAAGGTGTTTCCATTAGGTTTGCAGTAAGTACTTTGGTGTAAAATTGAAATGTATACTATTTGTATTGTCTAAGCATTGCATGCACTGACATAACAACTTTTTTGTGTTGATGTGTACAGCTATGAAACAACTTTCAAACTACTCATAATCTTGTGGGAAGTTACCCTAGGTTGTTTCCATTAGGTTTGCAGCATGTACTTTGGTGTAAAATTGAAATTTATACTATTTGCATTATCTGACCATTGTATGCACTGAGTTAACAACATTTTTGTGTTGATCTGTAGAACCATGAGACAACTTTCAAACAGCTCAGAAACATGTGGGAAGTTAACTTAATATGTATCCATCTCGTTTGCACTCTGCACTTTGTTGGAAAATTCAAATGTATGCCATCTTAATGTCAGAACATAACATGCACTGAGAAAGTAACTTTTTTGTCTTGATGAACAGAGGCATGATACAACTTTCAACCTACTCATACTCATGTGGGAAGTTAACCAAAGGTGTTTCCATTAGGTTTGCAGTCAGAACCTTTGAGTACATTTGAAATGTATACTACTTTTATGTCAAAGCATTCTATTCACTGAGAAATCAAATTTTTTGTCTTTATGTGCACAGGTATGAAACAACTTTCAGACATCTCAGAATCCTGTGGGAAGTTAACCTAAGGTGTTTCCATTAGGTTTGCAGTAAGTGCTTTGGTGTAAAATTGAAATGTATACTATTTGTATTGTCTAAGCATTGCATGCACTGAGAAAGTAACTTTTTTGTGTTGATGTGTACAGCCATGAAACAACTTTCAAACTACTCATAATCATGTGGGAAGTTAACCTAAGGTGTTTCCATTAGGTTTGCAATCAGGACTTCTGAGTACAATTGAAATGTATACTACTTTTATGCCAAAGCATTCTATTCACTGAGAAATCAACTTTTTTGTCTTTATGTGCACAAGTATGAAACAACTTTCAGACATCTCAGAATCCTGTGGGAAGTTAACCTAAGGTGTTTCCATAAGGTTTGCAGTAAGTACTTTGGTGTAAAATTGAAATGTATACTATTTGTATTGTCTAAGCATTGCATGCACTGACATAACAACTTTTTTGTGTTGATGTGTACAGCTATGAAACAACTTTCAAACTACTCATAATCTTGTGGGAAGTTAACCTAAGGTGTTTCCATTAGGTTTGCAGCATGTACTTTGGTGTAAAATTGAAATGTATACTATTTGTGTTATCTAACCATTGTACGCCCTGAGTTAACAACTTTTTTGTGTTGATGTGTAGAACCATGAGACAACTTTCAAACAGCTCAGAAACATGTGGGAAGTTAGCTTAATATGTATCCATCTGGTTTGCACTCTGCACTTTGTTGGAAAATTGAAATGTATACCATCTTAATGTCAGAACATAGTATGCACTGAGAAAGTCACTTTTTTGTCTTGATGAACAGAGGCATGAAACAACTTTCAACCTACTCATACTCATGTGGGAAGTAAACCAAAGGTGTTTCCCTTAGGTTTGCAGTCAGAACTTTTGAGTACAATTGAAATGTATACTACTTTTATGTCAAAGCATTCTATTCACTGAGAAATCAACTTTTTTGTCTTTATGTGCACAGGTATGAAACAACTTTCAGACGTCTCAGAATCTTGTGCGCATTTAACCTAAGGTGTTTCCATTAGGTTTGCAGTAAGTGCTTTGGTGTAAAATTGAAATGTATACTATTTGAATTGTCTAAGCATTGCATGCTCTGAGAAAGTAACTTTTTTGTGTTGATGTGTACAGCCATGAAACAACTTTCAAACTACTCATAATCATGTGGGAAATTAACCTAAGGTGTTTCCATTAGGTTTGCAATCAGGACTTCTGAGTACAATTGAAATGTATACTACTTTTATGCCAAAGCATTCTATTCACTGAGAAATCAACTTTTTTGTCTTTATGTGCACAGGTATGAAACAACTTTCAGACATCTCAGAATCCTGTGGGAAGTTAACCTAAGGTGTTTCCATTAGGTTTGCAGTAAGTGCTTTGGTGTAAAATTGAGATGTATACTGTTTGTATTGTCTAAGCACTGCATGCACTGACATAACAACTTTTTTGTGTTCATGTGTACGGCCATGAAACAACTTTCAAAATACTCATAATGATGTGGGAAGTTAACCTAAGGTGTTTCCATTAGGTTTGCAGTCAGAACTTCTGAGTACAATTGAAGTGTATACTACTTTTATGTCAAAGCATTCTATTCACTGAGAAAACAACTTTTTTGTCTTGATGTTCAGAGCCATAATACAACTTTCAAACAACTAAGAAACATGTGGGAAGTTACCCTAAGTTGTTTCCATTAGGTTTGCAGCATGTACTTTGGTGTAAAATTGAAATTTATACTATTTGCATTATCTAACCATTGTATGCCCTGAGTTAACAACATTTTTGTGTTGATGTGTAGAGCCATGAGACAACTTTCAAACAGCTCAGAAACATGTGGGAAGTTAGCTTAATATGTATCCATCTTGTTTGCACTCTGCACTTTGTTGGAAAATTGAAATGTATACAATCTTAAAGTCAGAACATAGTATGCACTGAGAAAGTAACTTTTATGTCTTGATGAACAGAGGCATGATAGAACTTTCAACCTACTCATACTCATGTGGGAAGTTAACCAAAGGTGCTTGCATTAAGTTTGCAGTCATAACATTTGAGTACAATTGAAATGTATACTACTTTTATTTCAAAGCATTCTATTCACTGAGAAATCAACTTTTTTGTCTTTATGTGCACAGGTATGAAACAACTTTCACACATCTCAGAATCCTGTGGGAAGTTAACCTAAGATGTTTCCATTAGGTTTGCAGTAAGTGCTTTGCTGTAAAATTGAAATGTATAATATTTGTATTGTCTAAGCATTGCATGCACTGAGAAAGTAACTTTTTTGTGTTGATGTGTACAGCCATGAAACAACTTTCAAACTACTCATAATCATGTGGGAAGCTAACCTAAGGTGTTTGCATTAGGTTTGCAATCAGGACTTCTGAGTACAATTGAAATGTATACTACTTTTATGCCAAAGCATTCTATTCACTAAGAAATCAGCTTTTTTGTCTTTATGTGCACAAGTATGAAACAACTTTCAGACATCTCAGAATCCTGTGGGAAGTTAACCTAAAGGGTTTCCATTAGGTTTGCAGTAAGTACTTTGGTGTAAAATTGAAATGTATACTATTTGTATTGTCTAAGCATTGCATGCCCTGAGTTAACAACTTTTTTGTGTTGATGTGTAGAACCATGAGACAATTTTCAAACAGCTCAGAAACATGTGGGAAGTTAACTTAATATGTATCCATCTGGTTTGCACTCTGCACTTTGTTGGAAAATTGAAATGTATACCATCTTAATGTCAGAACATAGTATGCACTGAGAAAGTCACTTTTTTGTCTTCATGAACAGAGGCATGAAACAACTTTCAACCTACTCATACTCATGTTGGAAGTTAACCAAAGGTGTTTCCCTTAGGTTTGCAGTCAGAACTTTTGAGTACAATTGAAATGTATACTTCTTTTATGTCAAAGCATTCTATTCACTGAGAAATCAACTTTTTTGTCTTTATGTGCACAGGTATGAAACAACTTTCAGACGTCTCAGAATCTTGTGGGCATTTAACCTAAGGTGTTTCCATTAGGTTTGCAGTAAGTGCTTTGGTGTAAAATTGAAATGTATACTATTTGTATTGTCTAAGCATTGCATGCTCTGAGAAAGTAACTTTTTTGTATTGATGTGTACAGCCATGAAACAACTTTCAAACTACTCATAATCATGTGGGAAGTTAACCTAAGGTGTTTCCATTAGGTTTGCAATCAGGACTTCTGAGTACAATTGAAATGTATATTACTTTTATGCCAAAGCATTCTATTCACTGAGAAATCAACTTTTTTGTCTTTATGTGCACAGGTATGAAACAACTTTCAGACATCTCAGAATCCTGTGGGAAGTTAACCTAAGGTGTTTCCATTAGGTTTGCAGTAAGTGCTTTGGTGTAAAATTCAAATGTATACTATTTGTATTGTCTATGCATTGCATGCACTGACATAACAACTTTTTTGTGTTGATGTGTACAGCTATGTAACAACTTTCAAACTACTCATAATCTTGTGGGAAGTTAACCTAAGGTGTTTCCTTTAGGTTTGCAGCATGTACTTTGGTGTAAAATTGAAATGTATACTATTATTGTTATCTAACCATTGTATGCCCTGAGTTAACAACTTTTTTGTGTTGATCTGTAGAACCATGAGACAACTTTCAAACAGCTCAGAAACATGTGGGAAGTTAACTTAATATGTATCCATCTGGTTTGCACTCTGCACTTTGTTGGAAAATTGAAATGTATGCCATCTTAATGTCAGAACATAATATGCACTGAGAAAGTAACTTTTTTGTCTTGATGAACAGAGGCATGAAACAACTTTCAACCTACTAATACTCATGTGGGAAGTTAACCAAAGGTGTTTCCATTAGGTTTGCAGTCAGAACCTTTGAGTACAATTGAAATGTATACTACTTTTATGTCAAAGCATTCTATTCACTGAGAAATCAACTTTTTTGTCTTTATGTGCACAGGTATGAAACAACTTTCAGACATCTCAGAATCCTGTGGGAAGTTAACCTAAGATGTTTCCATTAGGTTTGCAGTAAGTGCTTTGTTGTAAAATTGAAATGTATACTATTTGTATTGTCTAAGCATTGCATGCACTGAGAAAGTAACTTTTTTGTGTTGATGTGTACAGCCATGAAACAACTTTCAACCTACTCATACTCATGTGGGAAGTTAACCTAAGGTGTTTCCATTAGGTTTGCAGTCAGAACTTCTGAGTACAATTGAAGTGTATACTACTTTTATGTCAAAGCATTCTATTCACTGAGAAAACAACTTTTTTGTCTTGATGTTCAGAGCCATAATACAACTTTCAAACAACTAAGAAACATGTGGGAAGTTACCCTAAGTTGTTTCCATTAGGTTTGCAGCATGCACTTTGGTGTAAAATTGAAATTTATACTATTTGCATTATCTAACCATTGTATGCCCTGAGTTAACAACATTTTTGTGTTGATGTGTAGAGCCATGAAACAACTTTCAAACTACTCATAATCATGTGGGAAGTTAACCTAAGGTGTTTCCATTAGGTTTGCAATCAGGACTTCTGAGTACAATTGAAATGTATGCTACTTTTATGCCAAACCATTCTATTCACTGAGAAATCAACTTTTTTGTCTTTATGTGCACAAGTATGAAACAACTTTCAGACATCTCAGAATCCTGTGGGTAGTTAACCTAAGGTGTTTCCATTAGGTTTGCAGTAAGTACTTTGGTGTAAAATTGAAATGTATACTATTTGTATTGTCTAAGCATTGCATGCACTGACATAACAACTTTTTTCTGTTGATGTGTACACCTATGAAACAACTTTCAAACTACTCATAATCTTGTGGGAAGTTAACCTAAGGTGTTTCCATTAGGTTTGCAGCATGTACTTTGGTGTAAAATTGAAATTTATACTATGTGCATTATCTAACCATTGTATGCCCTGAGTTAACAACATTTTTGTGTTGATCTATACAGCCATGAAACAGCTTTCAAACTACTCATAATCATGTGGAAAGTTAACCTAAGCTGTATCCATTAGGTTTGCAGTCAGAACTTTTGAGTACAATTGAAATGTATACTACTTTTATGTCAAAGCATTCTATTCACTGAGAAATCAACTTTTTTCTCTTTATGTGCACAGGTATGAAACAACTTTCAGACATCTCAGAATCCTGTGGGAAGTTAACCGAAGGTGTTTCCATTAGGTTTGCACTCAGAACTTTGAGTACAATTGAAATGTATACTATTTGTATTGTAAAAGCATTGTATGCATAGACATAACAACTTTTTTGTGTTGATGTTCAGAGCCATAATACAACTTTCAAACAACTCAGAAACATGTGGAAGTTACCCTAAGTTGTTTCCATTAGGTTTGCAGCATGTACTTTGGTGTAAAATTGAAATTTATACTATTTGCATTATCTAACCATTGTATGCCCTGAGTTAACAACTTTTTTGTGTTGATGTGTAGAGCCATGAGTCAACCTTCAAACAGCTCAGAAACATGTGGGAACTTAACTTAATATGTATCCATCTTGTTTGCACTCTGCACTTTCTTGGAAAATTGAAATGTATACAATCTTAATGTCAGAACATAGTATGCACTGGGAAAGTAACTTTTTTGTCTTGATGAACAGAGGCATGAGACAACTTTCAACCTACTCATACTCATGTGGGAAGTTAACCAAAGGTGTTTCCATTAGGTTTGCAGTCAGAACTTTTGACTACAATTGAAATGTATACTACTTTTATGCCAAAGCATTCTATTCACTGAGAAATCAACTTTTTTTGTCTTTATGTGCACAGGTATGAAACAACTTTCAGACATCTCAGAATCCTGTGGGAAGTTAACCTAAGGTGTTTCCATTAGGTTTGCAGTAAGTGCTTGGTGTAAAATGGAAATGTACACTATTTGTATTGTCTAAGCATTGCATGCACTGACATAACAACTTTTTTGTGTTGATGTGTACAGCTATGTAACAACTTTCAAACTACTCATAATCTTGTGGGAAGTTAACCTAAGGTGTTTCCATTAGGTTTGCAGCATGTACTTTGGTGTAAAGTTGAAATGTATACTATTAGTGTTATCTAACCATTGTAGGCCCTGAGTTAACAACTTTTTTGTGTTGATGTGTAGAATCATGAGACAACTTTCAAACAGCTCAGAAACATCTGGGAAGTTAACGTAATATGTATCCATCTGGTTTGCACTCTGCACTTTGTTGGAAAATTGAAATGTATTCCATCTTAATGTCAGAATATAGTATGCACTGAGAAAGTCACTTTTTTGTCTTGATGAACAGAGGCATGAAACAACTTTCAACCTACTCATACTCATGTGGGAATTTAACCAAAGGTGTTTCCATTAGGTTTGCAGTCAGAACTTTTGAGTACAATTGAAATGTATCCTACTTTTATGTCAAAGCATTCTATTCACTGAGAAATCAACTTTTTCGTCTCTATGTGCACAGGTATGAAACAACTTTGCAGACGTCTCAGAATCATGTGGGAAGTTAACCTAAGGTGTTTCCATTAGGTTTGCAGGAAGTGCTTTGGTGTAAAATTGAAATGTATACTATTTGTATTGTCTAAGCATTGCATGCTCTGAGAAAGTAACTTTTTTGTGTTGATGTGTACAGCCATGAAACAACTTTCAACCTACTCATACTCATGTGGTAAGTTAACCCAAGGTGTTTCCATTAGGTTTGCAGTCAGAACTTTTGAGTACAATTGAAGTGTATACTACTTTTATGTCAAAGCATTCTATTCACTGAGAAATCAACTTTGTTGTCTTTATGTGCACAGGTATGAAACAACTTTCAGACATCTCAGAATCATGTGGGAAGTTAGCCTAAGGTGTTTCCATTAGGTTTGCAATCAGGACTTTTGAGTACAATTGAAATGTATACTTTTTGTATTGTCTAAGCATTGCATGCACTGACATAACAACTTTTTTGTGTTGATGTGTACAGCCATGAAACAACTTTCAAACTACTCATAATCATGTGGGAAGTTAACCTAAGTTCTTTCTATCAGGTATGCAATCAGGACTTTTGAGTACAATTGAAATGTATACCACTTTTATGTCAAAGCATACTATTCACTGAGAAATCAACTTTGTTGTCTTTATGTGCACAGGTATGAAACAAATTTCAGACATCTCAGAATCATGTGGGTAGTTAACCTAAGGTGTTTCCATTAGGTTTGCAGTAAGTGCTTTGGTGTAAAATTGAGATGTATACTGTTTGTATTGTCTAAGCATTGCATGCACTGTATAACAACTTTTTTGTGTTGATGTGTACAGCCATGAAACAACTTTCAAACTACTCATAATCATGTGGTAAGTTAACCTATGGTGTTCCAATAGGTTTGCATCAGGACTTTTGAGTACAATTGAATGTATACTTTTTGTATTGTCTAAGCATTGCATGCGCTGACATAACAACTTTTTTGTGTTGATGTGTACAGCCATGAAACAACTTTCAAACAGCTCAGAAACCTGTGGGAAGTTAACTTAATATGTATCCATCTGGTTTGCACTCTGCACTTTGTTGGAAAATGAAATTTATACCATCTTAATGTCAGAACATAGTATGCACTGACAAAGTCACTTTTTTGTCTTCATGAACAGAGGCATGAAACAACTTTCAACCTACTCATACTCATGTGGGAAGTTAACCAAAGGTGTTTCCTTAGGTTTGCAGTCAGAACTTTTGAGTACAATTGAAATGTATACTACTTTTATGTCAAAGCATTCTATTCACTGAGAAATCAACTATTTTGTCTTTATGTGCACAGGCATGAAACAACTTTCAGACATCTCAGAATCATGTGGGAAGTTAACCTAAGGTGTTTCCATTAGGTATGCAGTAAGTGCTTTGGAGTAAAATTGAAATATATACTATTTGTATTGTCTAAGCATTGCATGCATAGACATAACAACTTTTTTGTGTTGATGTGTACAGCCATGAAACAACTTTCAAACTACTCATAATCATGTGGGAAGTTAACCTATGGTGTTTCCATTAGGTTTGCAATCAGTACTTTTGAGTAAATTGAAATGTATACTATCTGTATTGTAAAAGCAATGTATGCACTGAGAAATCAACTTTGTTCTCTTTATGTGCACAGGTATGAAACAAGTTTCAGACATCTCAGAATCATGTGGGTAGTTAACCTAAGGTGTTTCCATTAGGTTCCAGTAAGTGCTTTGGTGTAAAATTGAGATATATACTGTCTGTATTGTGTAAGCATTGCATGCACTGAGATAACAACTTTTTTGAGTTGATGTGTACTGCCATGAAACAACTTCAAACTACTCATAATCATGTGGGAACATAACCTAAGGTGTTTCCATTAGGTTTGCAGTAAGTGCTTTGGTGTAAAATTGAGATGTATACTGTTTGTATTGTCTAAGCACTGCATGCAGTGAGATAACAACTTTTCTGTGTTGATGTGTACAGCCAGGAAACAACTTTCAAACAGCTCAGAAACCTGTGGAAGTTAACTTAATATGTATCCATCTGGTTTGCACTCTGCACTTTGTTGGAAAATTGAAATTTATACCATCTTAATGTCAGAACATAGTATGCACTGACAAAGTCACTTTTTTGTCTTCATGAACAGAGGCATGAAACAACTTTCAACCTACTCATACTCATGTGGGAAGTTAACCAAAGGTGTTTCCCTTAGGTTTGCAGTCAGAACTTTTGAGTACAATTGAAATGTATACTACTTTTATGTCAAAGCATTCTATTCACTGAGAAATCAACTATTTTGTCTTTATGTGCACAGGCATGAAACAACTTTCAGACATCTCAGAATCATGTGGGAAGTTAACCTAAGGTGTTTCCATTAGGTTTGCAGTAAGTGCTTTGGAGTAAAATTGAAATATATACTATTTGTATTGTCTAAGCATTGCATGCATAGACATAACAACTTTTTTGTGTTGATGTGTACAGCCATGAAACAACTTTCAAACTACTCATAATCATGTGGAAGTTAACCTATGGTGTTTCCATTAGGTTTGCAATCAGTACTTTTGAGTAAATTGAAATGTATACTATCTGTATTGTAAAAGCAATGTATGCACTGAGAAATCAACTTTGTTCTCTTTATGTGCACAGGTATGAAACAAGTTTCAGACATCTCAGAATCATGTGGGTAGTTAACCTAAGGTGTTTCCATTAGGTTTCCAGTAAGTGCTTTGGTGTAAAATTGAGATATATACTGTCTGTATTGTGTAAGCATTGCATGCACTGAGATAACAACTTTTTTGAGTTGATGTGTACTGCCATGAAACAACTTCAAACTACTCATAATCATGTGGGAACATAACCTAAGGTGTTTCCATTAGGTTTGCAGTAAGTGCTTTGGTGTAAAATTGAGATGTATACTGTTTGTATTGTCTAAGCACTGCATGCAGTGAGATAACAACTTTTTTGTGTTGATGTGTACAGCCAAGAAACAACTTTCAAACTACTCATATTAATGTGGGAAGTTAACCTAAGGTGTTTCCATTAGGTTTGCAATCAGGATTTTTGAGTACAATTGAAATCTATACTATTTGTATTGTAAAAGAATTGTATGCTCTGAGAAAACAACTTTTTTGTCTTGATGTTCAGAGCCATAATACCACTTCCAAACAACTCAGAAACATGTGGGAAGTTAACCTAAGTTGTTTCCATTAGGTTTGCAGCATGTACTTTGGTGTAAATTTGAAATGTATACTATTTGTTTTATCTAACCATTGTATGCCCTGAGTTAACAACTTTTTTGTGTTGATGTGTAGAGCCATGAGACAACTTTCAAACAGCTCAGAAACATGTGGGAAGTTAACTCAATATGTATCCATCTGGTTTGCACTCTGCACTTTGTTGGAAAATTGAAATGTATGCCATCTTAACGTCAGAACATTATATGCACTGAGAAAGTAACTTTTTTGTCTTGATGAACAGAGGCATGAAACAACATTCAACCTACTCATACTCATGTGGGAAGTTAACCTAAGGTGTTTCCATTAGGTTTGCAGTAAGTACTTTGGTGTAAAATTGAAATGTATTCTATTTGTATTGTCTAAGCATTGCATGCACTGAGATAACAACTTTTTTGTGTTGATGTGTACAGCCATGAAACAACTTTCAAACTACTTATATTAATGTGGGAAGTTAACCTAAGGTGTTTCCATTAGGTTTGCAATCAGGACTTTTGAGTACAATTGAAATGTATACTATTTGTATTGTAAAAGAATTGTAAGCACTGAGAAAACAACTTTTTTGTCTTGATGTTCAGAGCCATAATACGACTTTCAAACAACTCAGAAACATGTGGGAAGTTAAGCTAAGTTGTTTCCATTAGGTTTGCAGCATGTACTTTGGTGTAAAATTGAAATGTATACGATTTGTATTATCTAACCATTGTATGCCCTGAGTTAACAGCTTTTTTGTGTTGATGTGTAGAGCCATGAGACAACATTCAAACTACTTATAATCTTGTGGGAAGTTAACCTAAGGTGTTTCCATTAGGTTTGCAGCATGTACTTTGGTGTAAAATTGAAATGTATACCATTAGACTTATATAACCATTGTATGCCCTGAGTTAACAACTTTTTTGTGTTGATGTGTAGAACCATAACTTTCAAACAGCTCAGAAACATGTGGGAAGTTAACTTAATATGTATCCAACTGGTTTGCACTCTGCAATTTGTTGGAAAATTGAAATGTATGCCATCTGAACGTCAGAACATAATATGCACTGAGAAAGTAATTTTTTCTCTTGATGAACAGAGGCATGAAACAAATTTCAACCTACTCATACTCATGTGGGAAGTTAACCAAAGGTGTTTCCATTAGGTTTGCAGTCATAACTTTTGAGTACAATTGAAATGTATACTACTTTTATGTCAAAGCACTCTATTCACTCAGAAATCAACTTTTTTCTCTTTATGTGCACAGGTATGAAACAACGTTCAGACATCTCAGAATCATGTAGGAAGTTAACTTAAGGTGTTTCCATTAGGTTTGCATTAAGTGCTTTGGTGTAAAATTGAAATGTATACTATTTGTATTGTCTAAGCATTGCATGCACTGACATAACAACTTTTTTGTGTTGATGTGTACAGCCATGAAACAACTTTCAATCTACTCATAATCATGTGGGAAGTTAACCTAAGGTGTTTCCATTAGGTTTGCAATCAGGACTTTTGAGTACAATTGAAATGTATACTGTTTGTATTGTAAAAGCATTGTAAGCACAGAGAAAACAACTTTTTTGTCTTGATGTTCAGAGCCATAATACAACTTTCAAACAACTCAGAAACATGTGGGAAGTTACCCTAGGTTGTTTCCATTAGGTTTACAGCATGTACTTTGTTGTAAAATTGAAATGTATACTATTTGCATTATCTAACCGTTGTATGCCCTGAGTTAACAACTTTTTTGTGTTGATGAGTAGAGCCATGAGACAACTTTCAAACAGCTCAGAAACATGTGGGAAGTTAACTTAATATGTATCCATCTGGTTTGCACTCTGCACTTTGTTGGAAAATTGAAATGCATACCATCTTAATGTTAGAACGTAGTATGCACTGAGAAAATAACTTTTTTGTCTTGATGAACAGAGGCATGAAACAACTTTCAACCTACTCATACTCTGTGGGAAGTTAACCAAAGGTGCTTCCATTGGGTTTGCAGTCAAAACTTCTGAGTACAATTGAAATGTATACTACTTTTATGTCAAAGCATTCTATTCACTGAGAAATCAACTTTTTTGCCTTTATGTGCACAGGTATGAAACAACTTTCAGACGTCTCAGAATCTTGTGGGCATTTAACCTAAGGTGTTTCCATTAGGTTTGCAGTAAGTGCTTTGGTGTAAACTTGAAATGTATACTATTTGTATTGTCTAAGCATTGCATGCTCTGAGAAAGTAACTTTTTTGTGTTGATGTGTACAGCCATGAAACAACTTTCAACCTACTCATACTCATCTGGTAAGTTAACCTAAGGTGTTTCATTAGGTTTGCAGTCAGAACTTTTGAGTACAATTGAAGTGTATACTACTTTTATGTCAAAGCATTCTATTCACTGAGAAATCAACTTTGTTGTCTTTATGTGCACAGGTATGAAACAACTTTCAGACATCTCAGATTCATGTGGGAAGTTAACCTAAGGTGTTTCCATTAGGTTTGCAATCGGGACTTTTGAGTACAATTGAAATGTATACTATTTGTATTGTAAAAGCATTGTCTGCACTGAGAAAACAACTTTTTTGTCTTGATGTTCAGAGCCATAATACAACTTTCAAACAACTCAGAAACATGTGGGAAGTTACCCTAAGTTGTTTCCATTAGGTTTGCAGCATGTAGTCTGGTGTAAAATTGAAATGTATACTATTTGCTTTATCTAACCATTGTATGCCCTGAGTTAACAACTTTTTTGTATGATGTGTAGAGCCATGAGACAACTTTCAAACAGCTCAAAAACATGTGGGAAGTTAACTTAATATGTATCCATCTGGTTTGCACTGTGCACTTTGTTGGAAAATTGAAAAGTATACAATCTTAATGTCAGAACATATTATGCACTGAGAAAGTAACTTTTTTGTCTTGATGAACAGAGGCATGAAACAACTTTCAACCTACTCATGCTCATCTGGGAAGTTAAGCAAAGGTGCTTCCATTAGGTTTGCAGTCATAACTTTTGAGTACAATTGAAATGCATACTACTTTAATGTCAAAGCATTCTATTCACTGAGAAATCAACTTTTTTGTCTTTATGTGCACAGGTATGAAACAACTTTCAGACATCTCAGAATCCTGTGGGAAGTTAACCTAAGATGTTTCCATTAGGTTTGCAGTAAGTGCTTTGGTGTAAAATTGAAATGTATACTATTTGTATTGTCTAAGCATTTCATGCACTGAGAAAGTAACTTTTTTGTGTTGATGTGTACAGCCATGAAACTACTTTCAAACTACTCATAATCATGTGGGAAGTTAACCTAAGATGTTCCCATTAGGTTTGCAATCAGGACTTCTGAGTACAATTGAAATGTATACTACTTTTATGCCAAAGCATTCTATTCACTGAGAAATCAACTTTTTTGTCTCTATGTGCACAGGTATGAAACAACTTTCAGACATCTCAGAATCCTGTGGGAAGTTAACCTAAGGTGTTTCCATTAAGTTTGCAGTAAGTGCTTTGGTGTAAAATTGAAATGTATACTATTTGTATTCTCTAAGCATTGCATGCACTGACATAACAACTTTTTTGTGTTGATGTGTACAGCTATGAAACAACTTTCAAACTACTCATAATCTTGTGGGAAGTTAACCTAAGGTGTTTCCATTAGGTTTGCAGCATGTACTTTGGTGTAAATTTGAAATGTATACTGTTTATGTTATCTAACCATTGTATGCCCTGAGTTAACAACTTTTTTGTGTTCATGTGTAGAGCCATGAGACAACTTTCAAACAGCTCAGAAAAATGTGGGAAGTTAACTTAATATGTATCCATCGGGTTTGCACTATGCACTTTGTTGGAAAATTGAAATGTATACCATCTTAATGTCAGAACATAGTATGCACTGAGAAAGTAACTTTTTTGTCTTCATGAACAGAGGCATGAAACAACTTTCAACCTACTCATACTCATGTGGGAAGTTAACCAAAGGTGTTTCCATTAGATTTGCCGTCAGAACTTTTGAGTACAATTGAAGTGTATACTACTTTTATGTCAAAGCATTCTATTCACTGAGAAATCAACTTTGTTGTCTTTATGTGCACAGGTATGAAACAACTTTCAGACATCTCAGATTCATGTGGGAAGTTAACCTAAGGTGTTTCCATTAGGTTTGCAGTAAGTGCTTTGGTGTAAAATTGAGATGTATACTGTTTGTATTGTCTAAGCACTGCATGCACTGACATAACAACTTCTTTGTGTTGATGTGTACGGCCATGAAACAACTTTCAATCTACGCATAATCATGTGGGTAGTTAACCTAAGGTGTTTCCATTAGGTTTGCAATCAGGACATTTGAGTACAATTAAAATGTATACTATTTGTATTGTAAAAGCATTGTATGCACTGAAAAAACAACTTTTTTGTCTTGATGTTCAGAGCCATATTACAACTTTCAAACAACTCAGAAACATGTGGGAAGTTACCCTAAGTTGTTTCCATTAGGTTTGCAGCATGTACTTTGGTGTAAAATTGAAATGTATACTATTTGCTTTATCTAACCATTGTATGCCCTGAGTTAACAACTTTTTTGTGTTGATGTGTAGAGCCATGAGACAACTTTCAAACAGCTCAGAAACATGTGGGAAGTTAACTTAATATGTATCCATCTGGTTTGCACTCTGCACTTTGTTGGAAAATTGAAATGTATACAATCTTAATGTCAGAACATAGTATGCACTGAGAAAATAACTTTTTTGTCTTGATGAACAGAGGCATGAAACAACTTTCAACCTACTCATACTCATGTGGGAAGTTAACCAAAGGTGCTTCCATTAGGTTTGCAGTCATAACTTTTGAGTACAATTGAAATGTATACTACTTTTATGTCAAATCATTCTATTCACTGAGAAATCAACTTTTTTGTCTTTATGTGCACAGGTATGAAACAACTTTCAGACATCTCAGAATCCTGTGGGAAGTTAACCTAAGATGTTTCCATGAGGTTTGCAGTAAGTGCTTTGGTGTAAAATTGAAATGTATAGTATTAGTATTGTCTAATCATTCCATGCACAGACGTATCAACTTTTTTGTGTTGATGTGTACAGCCATGAAACAACTTTCAAACTACTCATAATCATGTGGTAAGTTAACCTATGGTGTTTCCATTAGTTTTCCAATCAGGACTTTTGAGTAAATTGAAATGTATACTATTTGTATTGTAAAAGCAATGTATGCACTGAGAAAACAACTTTTTTGTCTTGATGTTCAGAGCCATAATACAACTTTCAAACAACTCAGAAACATGTGGGAAGTTAACCTAAGTTGTTTCCATTAGGTTTGCAGCATGTACTTTGCTGTAAAATTGAAATGTATACTATTTGCATTATCTCACCATTGTATGCCCTGAGTTAACAACTTTTTTGTGTTGATGTGTAGAGCCATGAGACAACTTTCAAACAGCTGAGAAACATGTGGGACGTTAACTTAATATGTATCCATCTGGTTTGCACTCTGCACTTTGTTGGAAAATTGAAATGTATGCCATCTTAATGCCGAACATAGTATGCACTGAGAAAGTTACTTTTTTGTCTTGATGAACAGAGGCATGAAAAAACTTTCAACCTGCTCATACTCATGTGGGAAGTTAACCAAAGGTGTTTCCATTAGGTTTGCAGTCAGAACTTTTGAGTACATTTGAAATGTATACTACTTTTATGTCAAAGCATTCTATTCACTGAGAAATCAACTTTTTTGTCTTTATGTGCACAGGTATGAAACAGCTTTCAGACATCTCAGAATCATGTGGGAAGTTACCCTAAGGTGTTTCCATTAGGTTTGCAGTAAGTGCTTTGGTGTAAAATGAAATGTATACTATTTGTATTGTCTAAGCATTGCATGCACAGACTTAACAACTTTTTTGTGTTGATGTGTACAGCCATGAAACAACTTTCAAACTACTCATAATCATGTGGTAAGTTAACCTATGGTGTTTCCATTAGTTTGCAATCAGGACTTTTGAGTACAATTGAAATGTATACTTTTTGTATTGTCTAAGCATTGCATGCGCTGACATAACAACTTTTTTGTGTTTATGTGTACAGCCATGAAACAACTTTCAAACTACTCATAATCATGTGGGAAGTTAACCTAAGGTGTTTCCATTAGGTTTGCAGTAAGTGCTTTGGTGTAAAATTGAAATGTATACAATTTGTATTCTCTAAGCACTGCATGCACTGACATAACAACTTTTTTGTGTTGATGTGTACGGCCATGAAACAACTTTCAAACCTCTCATAATCATGTGGGAAGTTAACCTAAGGTGTTTCCATTAGGTTTGCAATCAGGACTTTTGAGTACAATTGAAATGTATACTATTTGTATTGTAAAAGCATTTTATGCACTGAGAAAACAACTTTTTTGTCTTGATGTTCAGAGCCATAATACAACTTTCAAACAACTCAGAAACATGTGGGAAGTTAACTTAATATGTATCCATCTGGTTTGCACTATGCACTTTGTTGGAAAATTGAAATGTATACCATCTTAATGTCAGAACATAGTATGCACTGAGAAAGTAACTTTTTTGTCTTGATGAACAGAGGCATGAAACAACTTTCAACCTACTCATACTCATGTGGGAAGTTAACCAAAGGCGTTTCCATTAGGTTTGCAGTCAGAACTTTTGAGTACAATTGAAGTGTATACTACTTTTATGTCAAAGCATTCTATTCACTGAGAAATCAACTTTGTTGTCTTTATGTGCACAGGTATGAAACAACTTTCAGACATCTCAGATTCATGTGGGAAGTTAACCTAAGGTGTTTCCATTAGGTTTGCAGTAAGTGCTTTGGTGTAAAGTTGAGATGTATACTGTTTGTATTGTCTAAGCACTGCATGCACTGACATAACAACTTCTTTGTGTTGATGTGCACAGCCAGGAAACAACTTTCAAACTACTCATAATCATGTGGTATGTTAACCTATGGTGTTTCCATTACTTTTGCAATCAGGACTTTTGAGTAAATTCAAATGTATACTATTTGTATTCTAAAAGCAATGTATGCACTGAGAAAACAACTTTTTTGTCTTGATGTTCAGAGCCATAATACAACTTTAAAACAACTCAGAAACATGTGGGAAGTTAACCTAAGTTGTTTCCATTAGGTTTGCAGCATGTACTTTGGTGTAAAATTGAAATGTATACTATTTGTATTATCTAACCATTGTATGCCCTGAGTTAACAACTTTTTTGTGTTGATGTATAGAGCCATGAGACAACTTTCAAACAGCTCAGAAACATGTGGGAAGTTAACTTAATATGTATCCATCTGGTTTGCACTCTGCACTTTGTTGGAAAATTGAAATGTATGCCATCTTACTGCCGAACATAGTATGCACTGAGAAAGTTACTTTTTTGTCTTGATGAACAGAGGCATGAAAAAACTTTCAACCTGCTCATACTCATGTGGGAAGTTAACCAAAGGTGTTTCCATTAGGTTTGCAGTCAGAACTTTTGAGTACATTTGAAATGTATACTACTTTTATGTCAAAGCATTCTATTCACTGAGAAATCAACTTTTTTGTCTTTATGTGCACAGGTATGAAACAGCTTTCAGACATCTCAGAATCATGTGGGAAGTTACCCTAAGGTGTTTCCATTAGGTTTGCAGTAAGTGCTTTGGTGTAAAATGAAATGTATACTATTTGTATTGTCTAAGCATTGCATGCACAGACTTAACAACTTTTTTGTGTTGATGTGTACAGCCATGAAACAACTTTCAAACTACTCATAATCATGTGGTAAGTTAACCTATGGTGTTTCCATTAGTTTGCAATCAGGACTTTTGAGTACAATTGAAATGTATACTTTTTGTATTGTCTAAGCATTGCATGCGCTGACATAACAACTTTTTTGTGTTTATGTGTACAGCCATGAAACAACTTTCAAACTACTCATAATCATGTGGGAAGTTAACCTAAGGTGTTTCCATTAGGTTTGCAGTAAGTGCTTTGGTGTAAAATTGAAATGTATACAATTTGTATTCTCTAAGCACTGCATGCACTGACATAACAACTTTTTTGTGTTGATGTGTACGGCCATGAAACAACTTTCAAACCTCTCATAATCATGTGGGAAGTTAACCTAAGGTGTTTCCATTAGGTTTGCAATCAGGACTTTTGAGTACAATTGAAATGTATACTATTTGTATTGTAAAAGCATTTTATGCACTGAGAAAACAACTTTTTTGTCTTGATGTTCAGAGCCATAATACAACTTTCAAACAACTCAGAAACATGTGGGAAGTTAACTTAATATGTATCCATCTGGTTTGCACTATGCACTTTGTTGGAAAATTGAAATGTATACCATCTTAATGTCAGAACATAGTATGCACTGAGAAAGTAACTTTTTTGTCTTGATGAACAGAGGCATGAAACAACTTTCAACCTACTCATACTCATGTGGGAAGTTAACCAAAGGCGTTTCCATTAGGTTTGCAGTCAGAACTTTTGAGTACAATTGAAGTGTATACTACTTTTATGTCAAAGCATTCTATTCACTGAGAAATCAACTTTGTTGTCTTTATGTGCACAGGTATGAAACAACTTTCAGACATCTCAGATTCATGTGGGAAGTTAACCTAAGGTGTTTCCATTAGGTTTGCAGTAAGTGCTTTGGTGTAAAGTTGAGATGTATACTGTTTGTATTGTCTAAGCACTGCATGCACTGACATAACAACTTCTTTGTGTTGATGTGCACAGCCAGGAAACAACTTTCAAACTACTCATAATCATGTGGTATGTTAACCTATGGTGTTTCCATTACTTTTGCAATCAGGACTTTTGAGTAAATTCAAATGTATACTATTTGTATTCTAAAAGCAATGTATGCACTGAGAAAACAACTTTTTTGTCTTGATGTTCAGAGCCATAATACAACTTTAAAACAACTCAGAAACATGTGGGAAGTTAACCTAAGTTGTTTCCATTAGGTTTGCAGCATGTACTTTGGTGTAAAATTGAAATGTATACTATTTGTATTATCTAACCATTGTATGCCCTGAGTTAACAACTTTTTTGTGTTGATGTATAGAGCCATGAGACAACTTTCAAACAGCTCAGAAACATGTGGGAAGTTAACTTAATATGTATCCATCTGGTTTGCACTCTGCACTTTGTTGGAAAATTGAAATGTATGCCATCTTAATGTCAGAACATAGTAAGCACTGAGAAAGTAACTTTTTTGTCTTGACGAACAGAGGCATGAAACAACTTTCAAACAACTGAGAAACATGTGGGAAGTTAACCTAAGTTGTTTCCATTAGGTTTGCAGCATGTACTTTGGTTTAAAATTGAAATGTATGCTATTTGTATTATCTAACCATTGTATGCCCTGAGGAAACAACTTTTTTGTGTTGATGTGTAGAGCTATGAACTCTACACATCAACTTTCAAATAGCTCAGAAACATGTGGGAAGTTAACTAAATATGTATCCATCTGGTTTGCACTCTGCACTTTGTTGGAAAATTGAAATGTATACCAACTTAATGTCAGAACATAGTATGCACTGAGAAAGTAACTTTTTTGTCTTGATGAACAGAGGCATGAAACAACTTTCAACCTACTCATACACATGTGGGAAGTTAACCAAAGGTGTTTCCATTAGGTTTGCAGTCAGAACTTTTGAGTACAATTGAAATGTTTACCACTTTTATGTCAAAGCATTCTATTCACTGAGAAATCAACCTTTTTGTCTTTATGTGCACAGGTATGAAACAACTTTCAGACATCTCAGAAACATTTGGGAAGTTAACCTAAGGTGTTTCCATTAGGTTTGCAGTAAGTGCTTTGGTGTAAAATTGAAATATATACTATTTGTATTGTCTAAGCATTGCATGTACTGACATAACAACTTTTTTGTGTTGATGTGTACAGCCATGAAACAACTTTCAACCTACTCATACTCATGTGGGCAGTTAACCTAAGGTGTTTCCATTAGGTTTTCAGTCACAACTTTTGAGTACAATTGAAGTGTATACTACCTTTATGTCAAAGCATTCTATTCACTGAGAAATCAACTTTGTTGCCTTTATGTGGACAGGTACGAAACAACTTTCAGACATCTCAGACTCATGCGGGAAGTTAACCTAAGGTGCTTCCATTCGGTTTGCAGTAAGTGCTTTGGTGAAAAATTGAGATGTATACTGTTTGTATTGTCTAAGCATTGCATGCACAGACATATCAACTTTTTTGTGTTGATGTGTACAGCCATGAAACAACTTTCAAACTACTCATTATCATGTGGTAAGTTAACCTATGGTGTTTCCATTAATTTTGCTATCAGGACTTTTGAGTAAATTGAAATGTCTACTATCTGTATTGTAAAAGCAATGTATGCACTGAGAAAACAACTTTTTTGTCTTGATGTTCAGAGCCATAATACAACTTTCAAACAACTCAGAAACATGTGGGAAGTTAACCTAAGTTGTTTCCATTACGTTTGCAGCATGTACTTTGGTGTAAAATTGAAATGTATACTATTTGTATTATCTAACCATTGTATGCCCTGAGTTAACAACTTTTTTCTGTTGGTGTGTAGAGCCATGAGACAACTTTCAAACAGCTCAGAAACATGTGGGAAGTTAACTTAATATGTATCCATCTGGTTTGCACTCTGCACTTTGTTGGAAAATTGAAATGTATGCCATCTTAATGTCGGAACATAGTATGCACTGAGAAAGTAACTTTTTTGTCTTGATGAACAGAGGCATGAAACAACTTTCAAACTACTCATAATCATGTGGGAAGTTAACCTAAGTTCTTTCTATCAGGAATGCAATCAGGACTTTTGAGTACAATTGAAATGTATACTATTTGTATTGTAAAAGCATTGTATGCTCTGAGAAAACAACTTTTTTGTCTTGATGTTCAGAGCCATAATACAACTTTCAAACAACTCAGAAACATGTGGGAAGTTAACCTAAGTTGTTTCCATTAGGTTTGCAGCATGTACTTTGGTGTAAAATTGAAATGTATACTATTTGTATTGTCTAAGTACTGCATGCACAGACGTAACAACTTTTTTGTGTTGATGAGTACAGCCATGAAACAACTTTCAAACTACTCATAATCATGTGGTAAGTTAACCTATGGTGTTTCCATTAGTTTGCAATCAGGACGTTTGAGTACAATTGAAATGTATACTTTTTGTATTGTCTAAGCATTGCATGCGCTGACATAACAACTTTTGTGTGTTGATG
Organism: Mobula birostris; assembly: GCF_030028105.1. Lineage (NCBI taxonomy): Eukaryota > Metazoa > Chordata > Chondrichthyes > Myliobatiformes > Myliobatidae > Mobula > Mobula birostris. The sequence goes on from NW_027274104.1 coordinate 58,488, forward strand.
TGTACAGCCATGAAACAACTTTCAAACTACTCATAATCATGTGGGAAGTTAACCTAAGGTGTTTCCATTAGGTTTGCAGTCAGAACTTTTGAGTACAATTGAAATCTATACTACTTTTATGTCAAAACATTCTATTCACTGAGAAATCAACCGTTTTGTCTTTGTGTGCACAGGTATGAAACAACTTTCAGACATCTCAGAAACATTTGGGAAGTTAACCTAAGGTGTTTCCATTAGGTTTGCAGTAAGTGCTTTGGTGTAAAATTGAAATATATACTATTTGTATTGTCTAAGCATTGCATGTACTGACATAACAACTTTTTTGTGTTGATGAGTACAGCCATGCAACAACTTTCAACCTACTCATACTCATGTGGGAAGTTAACCTAAGGTGTTTCCATTAGGTTTTCAGTCACAACTTTTGAGTACAATTGAAGTGTATACTACCTTTATGTCAAAGCATTCTATTCACTGAGAAATCAACTTTGTTGCCTTTATGTGCACAGGTATGAAACAACTTTCAGACATCTCAGAATCATGTGGGAAGTTACCCTAAGGTGTTTCCATTAGGTTTGCAGTAAGTGCTTTGGTGTAAAATTGAAATGTATAGTATTAGTATTGTCTAAGCATTCCATGCACAGACGTATCAACTTTTTTGTGCTGATGTGTACAGCCATGAAACAACTTTCAAACTTTCATAATCATGTGGTAAGTTAACCTATGGTGTTTCCATCAGTTTTGCAATCAGGACTTTTGAGTAAATTGTAATGTATACTATTTGTATTGTAAAAGCAATGTATGCACTGAGAAAACAACTTTTTTGTCTTGATGTTCAGAGCCATAATACAACTTTCAAACAACTCAGAAACATGTGGGAAGTTAACCTAAGTTGTTTCCATTAGGTTTGCAGCATATACTTTGCTGTAAAATTGAAATGTATGCTATTTGCATTATCTAACAATTGTATGCCCTGAGTTAACAACTTTTTTGTGTTGATGTGTAGAGCCATGAGACAACTTTCAAATAGCTCAGAAACATGTGGGAAGTTAACTTAATATGTATCCATCTGGTTTGCACTCTGCACTTTGTTGGAAAATTGAAATGTATGCCATCTTAATGTCGAACATAGTATGCACTGAGAAAGTAACTTTTTTGTCTTGATGAACAGAGGCATGAAAAAAATTTCAAACTACTCATACTCATGTGGGAAGTTAACCAAAGGTGTTTCCATTAGGTTTGCAGTCAGAACTTTTGAGTACATTTGAAATGTATATTACTTTTATGTCAAAGCATTCTATTCACTGAGAAATCAACTTTTTTGTCTTTATGTGCACAGGTATGAAACAACTTTCAGACATCTCAGAATCATGTGGGAAGTTACCCTAAGGTGTTTCCATTAGGTTTGCAGTAAGTGCTTTGGTGTAAAATTGAAATGTATACTATTTGTATTGTCTAAGCATTGCATGCACAGACATATCAACGTTTTTGTGTTGATGTGTACAGCCATGAAACAACTTTCAAACTACTCATAATCATGTGGTAAGTTAACCTATGGTGTTTCCATTAGTTTGCAATCAGGACTTTTGAGTACAATTGAAATGTATACTTTTTGTATTGTCTAAGCATTGCATGCGCTGACATAACAACTTTTTTGTGTTGATGTGTACAGCCATGAAACAACTTTCAAACTACTCATAATCATGTGGGAAGTTAACCTAAGGTGTTTCCATTAGGTTTGCAGTCAGAACTTTTTGAGTGCAATTGAAATCTTTACTACTTTTATGTCAAAGCATTCTATTCACTGAGAAATCAACTTTGTTGTCTTTAAGTGCACAGGTATGAAACAAATTTCAGACATCTCAGAATCATGTGGGTAGTTAACCTAAGGTGTTTCCATTAGGTTTGCAGTAAGTGCTTTGGTGTAAAATTGAAATGTATACTGTTTGTATTGTCTAAGCATTGCATGCACTGAGATAACAACTTTTTTGTGTTGATGTGTACAGCCATGAAACAACTTTCAAACTACTCATAATCATGTGGTAAGTTAACCTATGGTGTTTCCATTATTTTTGCAATCAGGACTTTTGAGTAAATTGAAATGTATACTATTTGTATTGTAAAAGCAATCTATGCACTGAGTAAACAACTTTTTTGTCTTGATGTTCAGAGCCATAATACACCTTTCAAACAACTCAGAAACATGTGGGAAGTTAACCTAAGCTGTTTCCATTAGGTTTGCAGCATGTACTTTGGTGTAAAATTGAAATGTATACTATTTGTATTATCGAACCATTGTATGGCCTGATTAACAACTTTTTTGTGTTGATGTGTAGAGCCATGAGAGAACTTTCAAACACCTCAGAAACATGTGGGAAGTTAACTTAATATGTATCCATCTGGTTTGCACTCTGCACTTTGTTGGAAAATTGAAATGTATACCATCTTAATGTCAGAACATGGTATGCTCTGAGAAAGTAACTTTTTTGTCTTGATGAACAGAGGCATGAAACAACTTTCAAACTACTCATAATCATGTGGGAAGTTATCCTAAGTTCTTTCTATCAGGTATGCAATCAGGACTTTTGAGTACAATTGAAATGTATACTATTTGTATTGTAAAAGCTTTGTATGCTCTGAGAAAACAACTTTTTTGTCTTGCTGTTCAGAGCCATAATACAACTTTAAACAACTCAGAAACATGTGGGAAGTTAACCTAAGTTGTTTCCATTAGGTTTGCAGCATGTACTTTGGTTTAAAATTGAAATGTATGCTATTTGTATTGTCTAACCATTGTATGCCCTGAGGAAACAACTTTTTTGTGTTGATGTGTAGAGCTATGAACTCTACACATCAACTTTCAAATAGCTCAGAAACATGTGGGAAGTTAACTTAATATGTATCCATCTGGTTTGCACTCTGCACTTTGTTGGAAAATTGAAATGTATACCAACTTAATGTCAGAACATAGTATGCACTGAGAAAGTAACCTTTTTTGTCTTGATGAACAGAGGCATGAAACAACTTTCAACCTACTCATACTCATGTGGGAAGTTAACCAAAGGTGTTTCCATTAGGTTTGCAGTCAGAACTTTTGAGTACAATTGAAATGTATACTACTTTTATGTCAAAGCATTCTATTCACTGAGAAATCAACTTTTTTGTCTTTATGTGCACAAGCATGAAACAACTTTCAGACATCTCAGAATCCTGTGGGAAGTTAACCTAGGGTATTTCCATTAGGTTTGCAGTAAGTGCTTTGGTGTAAAATTGAAATATATACTATTTGTATTGTCTAAGCATTGCATGTACTGACATAACAACTTTTTTGTGTTGATGTGTGCAGCCATGCAACAACTTTCAACCTACTCATACGCATGAGGGAAGTTAACCTAAGGTGTTTCCATTAGGTTTTCAGTCACAACTTTTGAGTACAATTGAAGTGTATACTACCTTTATGTCAAAGCATTCTATTCACTGAGAAATCAGCTTTGTTGCCTTTATGTGCACAGGTACGAAACAACTTTCAGACATCTCAGACTCATGCGGGAAGTTAACCTAAGGTGCTTCCATAAGGTTTGCAGTAAGTGCTTTGGTGTAAAATTGAGATGTATACTGTTTGTATTGTCTAAGCATTGCATGCACAGACATATCAACTTTTTTGTGTTGATGTGTACAGCCATGAAACAACTTTGAAACTACTCATTATCATGTGGTAAGTTAACCTATGGTGTTTCCATTAATTTTGCTATCAGGACTTTTGAGTAAATTGAAATGTATACTATTTGTATTGTAAAAGCAATGCATGCACTGAGAAAACAACTTTTTTGTCTTGATGTTCAGAGCCATAATACAACTTTCAAACAACTCAGAAACATGTGGGAAGTTAACCTAAGTTGTTTCCATTACGTTTGCTGCATGTACTTTGGTGTAAAATTGAAATGTATACTATTTGTATTGTCTAAGCACTGCATGGCCTGATTAACAACTTTTTTGTGTTGATGTGTAGAGCCATGAGAGAACTTTCAAACATCTCTGAAACATGTGGGAAGTTAACTTAATATGTATCCATCTGGTTTGCACTCTGCACTTTGTTGGAAAATTGAAATGTATGCCATCTTAATGTCGGAACATAGTATGCACTGAGAAAGTAACTTTTTTGTCTTGATGAACAGAGGCATGAAACAACTTTCAAACTACTCATAATCATGTGGGAAGTTAACCAAAGTTCTTTCTATCAGGTATGCAATCAGGACTTTTGAGTACAATTGAAATGTATACTATTTGTATTTTAAAAGCATTGTATGCTCTGAGAAAACAACTTTTTTCTCTTGATGTTCAGAGCCATAATACAACTTTCAAACAACTCAGAAACATGTGGGAAGTTAACCTAAGTTGTTTCCATGAGGTTTGCAGCATGTACTTTGGTTTAAAATTGAAATGTATGCTATTTGTATTATCTAACCATTGAATGCCCTGAGGAAACAACTTTTTTGTGTTGATATGTAGAGCTATGAACTCTACACATCAACTTTCAAATAGCTCAGAAACATGTGGGAAGTTAACTTAATATGTATCCATCTGGTTTGCACTCTGCACTTTGTTGGAAAATTGAAATGTATACCAACTTAATGTCAGAACATAGTATGCACTGAGAAAGTAACTTTTTTGTCTTGATGAACAGAGGCAGGAAACAACTTTCAACCTACTCATAATCATGTGGGAAGTTAACCAAAGGTGTTTCCATTAGGTTTGCAGTCAGAACTTTTCAGTACAATTGAAATGTATACTACTTTTATGTCAAAGCATTCTATTCACTGAGAAATCAACCTTTTTGTCCTTATGTGCACAGGTATGAAACAACTTTCAGACATCTCAGAAACATTTGGGAAGTTAACCTAAGGTGTTTCCATTAGGTTTGCAGTAAGTGCTTTGGTGTAAAATTGAAATGTATACTATTTGTATTGTCTAAGCACTGCATGCACAGACATAACAACTTTTTTGTGTTGATGTGTACAGCCATGAAACAACTTTCAAACTACTCATAATCATGTGGGAAGTTAACCTAAGGTGTTTCCATTAGGTTTGCAGTCAGAACTTTTGAGTACAATTGAAATCTATACTACTTTTATGTCAAAACATTCTATTCACTGAGAAATCAACTTTGTTGTCTTTAAGTGCACAGGTATGAAACAAATTTCAGACATCTCAGAATCATGTGGGTAGTTAACCTAAGGTGTTTCCATTAGGTTTGCAGTAAGTGCTTTGGTGTAAAATTGAGATGTCTACTGTTTGTATTGTCTAAGCATTGCATGCACTTAGATAACAACTTTTTTCTGTTGATGTGTACAGCCATGAAACAACTTTCAAACTACTCATAATCATGTGGGAAGTTAACCTAAGGTCTTTCCGTCAGGTATGCAATCAGGACTTTGTGTACAATTGAAATGTGTGCTATTTGTATTGTAAAAGCATTGTACGCTCTGATAAAACAACTTTTTTGTCTTGATGTTCAGAGCCATAATACAACTTTCAAACAACTCAGAAACATGTGGGAAGTTAACCTTAGTTGTTTCCATTAGGTTTGCAGCATGTACTTTGGTTTAAAATTGAAATGTATGCTATTTGTATTATCTAAACATTGCATGCCCTGAGGAAACAACTTTTTTGTGTTGATGTGTAGAGCTATGAGACAACTTTCAAATAGCTCAGAAACATGTGGGAAGTTAACTTAATATGTATCCATCTGGTTTGCACTCTGCACTTTATTGGAAAATTGAAATCTATACCATCTTAATGTCAGAACATAGTATGCACTGAGAAAGTAACTTTTTTGTCTTGATGAACAGAGGCATGAAACAACTTTCAACCTACTCATACTCATGTGGGAAGTTAACCAAAGGTGTTTCCATTAGGTTTGCAGTAAGTGCTTTGGTGTAAAATTGAAATATATACTATTTGTATTGTCTAAGCATTGCATGTACTGACATAACAACTTTTTTGTGTTGATGTGTACAGCCATGAAACAACTTTCAACCTACTCATACTCATGTGGGAAGTTAACCTAAGGTGTTTCCATTAGGTTTCCAGTCACAACTTTTGAGTACAATTGAACTGTATACTACCTTTATGTCAAAGCATTCTATTCACTGAGAAATCAACTTTGTTGCCTTTATGTGCACAGGTACGAAACAACTTTCAGACATCTCAGAATCATGTGGGAAGTTAACCTAAGGTGCTTCCATCAGGTTTGCAGTAAGTGCTTTGGTGTAAAATTGAGATGTATACTGTTTATATTGTCTAAGCATTGCATGCAGTGAGATAACACCTTTTTTGTGTTGATGTGTACAGCCATGAAACAACTTTCAAACTACTCATAATCATGTGGGAAGTTAACCTAAGGTGTTTCCATTAGGTTTGCAATCAGGATTTTTGAGTACAATTGAAATGTAAACTATTTGTATTGTAAAAGCATTGTATGCACTGAGAAAACAACTTTTTTGTCTTGATGTTCAGAGCCATAATACAACTTTCAAACAACTCAGAAACATGTGGGAAGTTAAACTAAGTTGTTTCCATTAGGTTTACAGCATGTCCTTTGATGTAAAATTGAAATGTATACTATTTGTATTATCTAACCATTGTATGCCCTGAGTTAACAACTTTTTTGTGTTGATGTGTAGAGACATGAGACAACTTTCAAACAGCTCAGAAACATGTATGAAGTTAACTTAATATGTATCCATCTGGTTTGCACTCTGCACTTTGTTGGAAAATTGAAAAGTATGCCATCTTAATGTCACAACATAGTATGCACTGAGAAAGTAACTTTTTTGTCTTGATGAACAGAGGCATGAAACAACTTTCACCCTACTCATACTCATGTGGGAAGTTAACCAAAGGTGTTTCCATTAGGTTTGCAGTCAGAACTTTTGAGTACAATTGAAATCTATACTACTTTTATGTCAAAGCATTCTATTCACTGAGAAATCAACTTTATTGTCTTTATGTGCACAGGTACGAAACAACTTTCAGACATCTCGGAATCATGTGGGAAGTTAATCTAAGGTGTTTCCATTAGGTTTGCAGTAAGTGCTTTGGTGTAAAATTGAAATGAATACTATTTGTATTGTCTAAGCATTGCATGCACAGACATAACAACTTTTATGTGTTGATGTGTACAGCCATGAAACAACTTTCAAACTACTCATAATCATGTGGTAAGTTAACCTATGGTGTTTCCATTAGTTTGCAATCAGGAGTTTTGAGTACAATTGAAATGTATACTTTTTGTATTGTCTAAGCATTGCATGCGCTGACATAACAACTTTTTTGTGTTGATGTGTACACCCATGAAACAACTTTCAAACTACTCATAATCATCTGCGAAGTTAACCTAAGGTGTTTCCATTAGGTTTGCAGTCAGAACTTTTGAGTACAATTGAAATCTATACTACTTTTATGTCAAAGCATTCTATTCACTGAGAAATCAACTTTGTTGTCTTTATGTGCACAGGTATGAAAGAAATTTCAGACATCTCAGAATCATGTGGGTTGTTAACCTAAGGTGTTTCCATTAGGTTTGCAGTAAGTGCTTTGGTGTAAAATTGAATTGTATACTATTTGTATTGTCTTAGCATTGCATGCACAGACATAACAACTTTTTTGTGTTGATGTGTACAGCCATGAAACAACTTTCAAACTACTCATAATCATGTGGTAAGTTAACCTATGGTGTTTCCATTAGGTTTGCAATCAGGACTTTTGAGTACAATTGAAATATATATCCTTTTTGTATTGTCTAAGCATTGCATGCGCTGACATAACAACTTTTTTGTGTTGATGTGTACAGCCATGAAACAACTTTCAAACTACTCATAATCATGTGGGAAGTTAACCTAAGTTGTTTCCATTAGGTTTGCAGCATGTACTTTGGTTTAAAATTCAAATGTATGCTATTTGTATTATCTAACCATTGTATGCCCTGAGTTAACAACTTTTTTGTGTTGATGTGTAGAACCATGAGACAACTTTCAAACAGCTCAGAAACATGTGGGAAGTTAACTTAATACGTATCCATCTGGTTTGCACTCTGCACTTTGTTGGAAAATTGAAATGTATGCCATCTTAATGTCAGAACATAGTATGCACTGAGAAAGTAACTTTTTTGTCTTGATGAAGAGAGGCATGAAAAAACTTTCAACCTACTCATACTCATGTGGGAAGTTAACCAAAGGTGTTTCCATTAGGTTTGCAGTCAGAACTTTTGAGTACAATTGAAATGTATACTACTTTTATGTCAAAGCATTCTATTCACTGAGAAATCAACTTTTTTGTCTTTATGTGCACAGGTATGAAACAACTTTCAGACATCTCAGAATCATGTGGGAAGTTACCCTCAGGTGTTTCCATTAGGTTTCCAGTAAGTGCTTTAGTGTAAAATTGAAATGTATACTATTAGTATTGTCTAAGCATTGCATGCACAGACATATCAACTTTTTTGTGTTGATGTGTACAGCCATGAAACAACTTTCAAACTACTCATAATCATGTGGTAAGTTAACCTATGGTGTTTCCATTGGTTTTGCAATCAGGACTTTTGAGTAAATTGAAATGTATACTATTTGTATTGTAAAAGCAATGTATGCACTGAGAAAACAACTTTTTTGTCTTAATGTTCAGAGCCATAATACAACTTTCAAACAACTCAGAAACATGTGGGAAGTTAACCTAAGTTGTTTCCATTAGGTTTGCAGTAAGTGCTTTGGTGTAAAATTGAAATGTATACTATTTCTATTGTCTAAGCATTGCATGCACAGACTTAACAACTTTTTTGTGTTGATGTGCACAGCCATGAAACAACTTTCAAACTACTCATACTCATGTGGTAAGTTAACCTAAGGTGTTTCCATTAGGTTTGCAGTCAGAACTTTTGAGTACAATTGAAATGTATACTACTTTTATGTCAAAGCATTTTATTCACTGAGAAATCAACTTTGTTGTCTTTATGTGCACAGGTATGAAACAAATTTCAGACATCTCAGAATCATGTGGGTAGTTAACATAAGGTGTTTCCATTAGGTTTGCAGTAAGTGCTTTGGTGTAAAATTGAGATGTATAATGTTTGTATTGTCTAAGCATTGCATGCACTGAGATAACAACTTTTTTGTGTTGATGTGTACAGCCATGAAACAACTTTCAAACTACTCATAATCATGTGGGAAGTTAACCTAAGGTGTTTCCATTAGGTTTGCAATCAGGACTTTTGAGTACAATTGAAATGTATACTACTTTTATGTCAAAGCATTCTATTCAGTGAGAAATCAACTTTTTTGTCTTTATGTGCACAGGTATGAAACAACTTTCAGACATCTCAGAATCATGTGGGAAGTTAACCTAAGTTGTTTCCATTAGGTGTGCAGCATGTTCTTTGGTGTTAAATTGAATTGTATACTATTTGTATTATCGAACCATTGTATGGCCTGATTAACAACTTTTTCGTGTTCATGTGTAGAGCCATGAGACAACTTTCAAACACCTCAGAAACATGTGGGAAGTTAACTTAATATGTATCCATCTGGTTTGCACTCTGCACTTTGTTGGAAAATTGAAATGTATGCCATCTTAATGTCAGAACATAGTATGCACTGAGAAAATAACTTTTTTGTCTTGATGAACAGAGGCATGAAACAACTTTCAACCTACTCATACTCTGTGGGAAGTTAACCAAAGGTGTTTCCATTAGGTTTGCAGTCAGAACTTTTGAGTACAATTGAAATGTATACTACTTTTATGTCAAAGCATTCTATTCACTGAGAAATCAACTTTTTTGTCTTTATGTGCACAGGTACGAAACAACTTTCAGACATCTCAGAATCATGTGGGAAGTTAATCTAAGGTGTTTCCATGAGGTTTGCAGTAAGTGCTTTGGTGTAAAATTGAAATGAATACTATTTGTATTGTCTAAGCATTTCATGCACAGACATAACAACTTTTTTGTGTTGATGTGTACAGCCATGAAACAACTTTCAAACTACTCATAATCATGTGGTAAGTTAACCTATGGTGTTTCCATTAGTTTGCAATCAGGAGTTTTGAGTACAATTGAAATGTATACTTTTTGTATTGTCTAAGCATTGCATGCGCTGACATAACAACTTTTTTGTGTTGATGTGTACACCCATGAAACAACTTTCAAACTACTCATAATCATGTGTGAAGTTAACCTAAGGTGTTTCCATTAGGTTTGCAGTCAGAACTTTTGAGTACAATTGAAATCTATACTACTTTTATGTCAAAGCATTCTATTCACTGAGAAATCAACTTTGTTGTCTTTAAGTGCACAGATATGAAACAAATTTCAGACATCTCAGAATCATGTGGGTAGTTAACCTAAGGTGTTTCCATTAGGTTTGCAGCAAGTGCTTTGGTGTAAAATTGAGATGTATACTGTTTGTATTGTCTAAGCATTGCATGCACTGAGATAACAACTTTTTTGTGTTGATGTGTACAGCCATGAAACAACTTTCAAACTACTCATAATCATGTGGAAAGTTAACCTAAGGTGTTTCCATTAGGTTTGCAATCAGGACTTTTGAGTACAATTGAAATGTATGCTACTTTTATGTCAAAGCTTTCTATTCACTGAGAAATCAACTTTTTTGTCTTTATGTGCACAGGTATGAAACAACTTTCAGACATCTCAGAATCATGTGGGAAGTTACCCTAAGGTGTTTCCATTAGGTTTGCAGTAAGTGCTTTGGTGTAAAATTGAAATGTATACTATTTGTATTGTCTAAGCATTGCATGCACAGACATATCAACTTTTTTGTGTTGATGTGTACAGCCATGAAACGACTTTCAAACTACTCATAATCATGTGGTAAGTTAACCTATGGTGTTTCCAATAGTTTTGCAATCAGGACTTTTGAGTAAATTGAAATGTATACTATTTGTATTGTAAAAGCAATGTATGCACTGAGAAAACAGCTTTTTTGTCTTGATGTTCAGAGCCATAATAGAACTTTCAAACAACTCAGAAACATGTGGGAAGTTAACCTAAGTTGTTTCCATTATGTTTGCAGCATGCACTTTGGTTTAAAATTGAAATGTATGCTATTTGTATTATCTAACCATTGTATGCCCTGAGTTAACAACTTTTTTGTGTTGATGTGTAGAGCCATGAGACAACTTTCAAACAGCTCAGAAACATGTGGGAAGTTAACCTAAGTTGTTTCCATTAGGTTTGCAGCATGTACTTTGGTTTAAAATTGAAATGTATGCTATTTGTATTGTCTAACCATTGTATGCCCTGAGGAAACAACTTTTTTGTGTTGATGTGTAGAGCTATGAACTCTACACATCAACTTTCAAATAGCTCAGAAACATGTGGGAAGTTAACTTAATATGTATCCATCTGGTTTGCACTCTGCACTTTGTTGGAAAATTGAAATGTATACCAACTTAATGTCAGAACATAGTATGCACTGAGAAAGTAACCTTTTTTGTCTTGATGAACAGAGGCATCAAACAACTTTCAACCTACTCATACTCATGTGGGAAGTTAACCAAAGGTGTTTCCATTAGGTTTGCAGTCAGAACTTTTGAGTACAATTGAAATGTATACTACTTTTATGTCAAAGCATTCTATTCACTGAGAAATCAACTTTTTTGTCTTTATGTGCACAAGCATGAAACAACTTTCAGACATCTCAGAATCCTGTGGGAAGTTAACCTAGGGTATTTCCATTAGGTTTGCAGTAAGTGCTTTGGTGTAAAATTGAAATATATACTATTTGTATTGTCTAAGCATTGCATGTACTGACATAACAACTTTTTTGTGTTGATGTGTGCAGCCATGCAACAACTTTCAACCTACTCATACGCATGAGGGAAGTTAACCTAAGGTGTTTCCATTAGGTTTTCAGTCACAACTTTTGAGTACAATTGAAGTGTATACTACCTTTATGTCAAAGCATTCTATTCACTGAGAAATCAGCTTTGTTGCCTTTATGTGCACAGGTACGAAACAACTTTCACACATCTCAGACTCATGCGGGAAGTTAACCTAAGGTGCTTCCATAAGGTTTGCAGTAAGTGCTTTGGTGTAAAATTGAGATGTATACTGTTTGTATTGTCTAAGCATTGCATGCACAGACATATCAACTTTTTTGTGTTGATGTGTACAGCCATGAAACAACTTTCAAACTACTCATTATCATGTGGTAAGTTAACCTATGGTGTTTCCATTAATTTTGCTATCAGGACTTTTGAGTAAATTGAAATGTATACTATTTGTATTGTAAAAGCAATGCATGCACTGAGAAAACAACTTTTTTGTTTTGATGTTCAGAGCCATAATACAACTTTCAAACAACTCAGAAACATGTGGGAAGTTAACCTAAGTTGTTTCCATTACGTTTGCTGCATGTACTTTGGTGTAAAATTGAAATGTATACTATTTGTATTGTCTAAGCACTGCATGGCCTGATTAACAACTTTTTTGTGTTGATGTGTAGAGCCATGAGAGAACTTTCAAACATCTCTGAAACATGTGGGAAGTTAACTTAATATGTATCCATCTGGTTTGCACTCTGCACTTTGTTGGAAAATTGAAATGTATGCCATCTTAATGTCGGAACATAGTATGCACTGAGAAAGTAACTTTTTTGTCTTGATGAACAGAGGCATGAAACAACTTTCAAACTACTCATAATCATGTGGGAAGTTAACCAAAGTTCTTTCTATCAGGTATGCAATCAGGACTTTTGAGTACAATTGAAATGTATACTATTTGTATTTTAAAAGCATTGTATGCTCTGAGAAAACAACTTTTTTCTCTTGATGTTCAGAGCCATAATACAACTTTCAAACAACTCAGAAACATGTGGGAAGTTAACCTAAGTTGTTTCCATGAGGTTTGCAGCATGTACTTTGGTTTAAAATTGAAATGTATGCTATTTGTATTATCTAACCATTGAATGCCCTGAGGAAACAACTTTTTTGTGTTGATATGTAGAGCTATGAACTCTACACATCAACTTTCAAATAGCTCAGAAACATGTGGGAAGTTAACTTAATATGTATCCATCTGGTTTGCACTCTGCACTTTGTTGGAAAATTGAAATGTATACCAACTTAATGTCAGAACATAGTATGCACTGAGAAAGTAACTTTTTTGTCTTGATGAACAGAGGCAGGAAACAACTTTCAACCTACTCATAATCATGTGGGAAGTTAACCAAAGCTGTTTCCATTAGGTTTGCAGTCAGAACTTTTCAGTACAATTGAAATGTATTCTACTTTTATGTCAAAGCATTCTATTCACTGAGAAATCAACCTTTGTCTTTATGTGCACAGGTATGAAACAACTTTCAGACATCTCAGAAACATTTGGGAAGTTAACCTAAGGTGTTTCCATTAGGTTTGCAGTAAGTGCTTTGGTGTAAAATTGAAATGTATACTATTTGTATTGTCTAAGCACTGCATGCACAGACATAACAACTTTTTTGTGTTGATGTGTACAGCCATGAAACAACTTTCAAACTACTCATAATCATGTGGGAAGTTAACCTAAGGTGTTTCCATTAGGTTTGCAGTCAGAACTTTTGAGTACAATTGAAATCTATACTACTTTTATGTCAAAACATTCTGTTCACTGAGAAATCAACTTTGTTGTCTTTAAGTGCACAGGTATGAAACAAATTTCAGACATCTCAGAATCATGTGGGTAGTTAACCTAAGGTGTTTCCATTAGGTTTGCAGTAAGTGCTTTGGTGTAAAATTGAGATGTCTACTGTTTGTATTGTCTAAGCATTGCATGCACTTAGATAACAACTTTTTTGTGTTGATGTGTACAGCCATGAAACAACTTTCAAACTACTCATAATCATGTGGGAAGTTAACCTAAGGTCTTTCCGTCAGGTATGCAATCAGGACTTTGTGTACAATTGAAATGTGTGCTATTTGTATTGTAAAAGCATTGTACGCTCTGATAAAACAACTTTTTTGTCTTGATGTTCAGAGCCATAATACAACTTTCAAACAACTCAGAAACATGTGGGAAGTTAACCTTAGTTGTTTCCATTAGGTTTGCAGCATGTACTTTGGTTTAAAATTGAAATGTATGCTATTTGTATTATCTAAACATTGCATGCCCTGAGGAAACAACTTTTTTGTGTTGATGTGTAGAGCTATGAGACAACTTTCAAATAGCTCAGAAACATGTGGGAAGTTAACTTAATATGTATCCATCTGGTTTGCACTCTGCACTTTATTGGAAAATTGAAATCTATACCATCTTAATGTCAGAACATAGTATGCACTGAGAAAGTAACTTTTTTGTCTTGATGAACAGAGGCATGAAACAACTTTCAACCTACTCATACTCATGTGGGAAGTTAACCAAAGGTGTTTCCATTAGGTTTGCAGTAAGTGCTTTGGTGTAAAATTGAAATATATACTATTTGTATTGTCTAAGCATTGCATGTACTGACATAACAACTTTTTTGTGTTGATGTGTACAGCCATGAAACAACTTTCAACCTACTCATACTCATGTGGGAAGTTAACCTAAGGTGTTTCCATTAGGTTTCCAGTCACAACTTTTGAGTACAATTGAACTGTATACTACCTTTATGTCAAAGCATTCTATTCACTGAGAAATCAACTTTGTTGCCTTTATGTGCACAGGTACGAAACAACTTTCAGACATCTCAGAATCATGTGGGAAGTTAACCTAAGGTGCTTCCATCAGGTTTGCAGTAAGTGCTTTGGTGTAAAATTGAGATGTATACTGTTTATATTGTCTAAGCATTGCATGCAGTGAGATAACACCTTTTTTGTGTTGATGTGTACAGCCATGAAACAACTTTCAAACTACTCATAATCATGTGGGAAGTTAACCTAAGGTGTTTCCATTAGGTTTGCAATCAGGATTTTTGAGTACAATTGAAATGTAAACTATTTGTATTGTAAAAGCATTGTATGCACTGAGAAAACAACTTTTTTGTCTTGATGTTCAGAGCCATAATACAACTTTCAAACAACTCAGAAACATGTGGGAAGTTAAACTAAGTTGTTTCCATTAGGTTTACAGCATGTCCTTTGATGTAAAATTGAAATGTATACTATTTGTATTATCTAACCATTGTATGCCCTGAGTTAACAACTTTTTTGTGTTGATGTGTAGAGACATGAGACAACTTTCAAACAGCTCAGAAACATGTATGAAGTTAACTTAATATGTATCCATCTGGTTTGCACTCTGCACTTTGTTGGAAAATTGAAAAGTATGCCATCTTAATGTCACAACATAGTATGCACTGAGAAAGTAACTTTTTTGTCTTGATGAACAGAGGCATGAAACAACTTTCACCCTACTCATACTCATGTGGGAAGTTAACCAAAGGTGTTTCCATTAGGTTTGCAGTCAGAACTTTTGAGTACAATTGAAATCTATACAACTTTTATGTCAAAGCATTCTATTCACTGAGAAATCAACTTTATTGTCTTTATGTGCACAGGTACGAAACAACTTTCAGACATCTCAGAATCATGTGGGAAGTTAATCTAAGGTGTTTCCATTAGGTTTGCAGTAAGTGCTTTGGTGTAAAATTGAAATGAATACTATTTGTATTGTCTAAGCATTGCATGCACAGACATAACAACTTTTATGTGTTGATGTGTACAGCCATGAAACAACTTTCAAACTACTCATAATCATGTGGTAAGTTAACCTATGGTGTTTCCATTAGTTTGCAATCAGGAGTTTTGAGTACAATTGAAATGTATACTTTTTGTATTGTCTAAGCATTGCATGCGCTGACATAACAACTTTTTTGTGTTGATGTGTACACCCATGAAACAACTTTCAAACTACTCATAATCATCTGCGAAGTTAACCTAAGGTGTTTCCATTAGGTTTGCAGTCAGAACTTTTGAGTACAATTGAAATCTATACTACTTTTATGTCAAAGCATTCTATTCACTGAGAAATCAACTTTTTTGTCTTTATGTGCACAGGTATGAAACAACTTTCAGACATCTCAGAGTCATGTGGTAAGTTACCCTAAGGTGTTTCCATTAGGTTTGCAGTAAGTGCTTTGGTGTAAAATTGAAATGTATACTATTTGTATTGTCTAAGTATTGCATGCACAGACATATCAACTTTTTTGTGTTGATGTGTACAGCCATGAAACAACTTTCAAACTACTCATAGTCATGTGGTAAGTTAACCTATGGTGTTTCCACTAGTTTTGCAATCAGGAGTTTTGAGTAAATTGAAATGTATACTATTTGTATTGTAAAAGCAATGTATGCACTGAGAAAACAACTTTTTTGTCTTGATGTTCAGAGCCATAATACAACTTTCAAACAACTCAGAAACATGTCGGAAGTTAACCTAAGTTGTTTCCATTAGGTTTGCAGCATGTACTTTGCTGTAAAATTGAAATGTATACTATTTGTATTATCTAACCATTGTATGCCCTGAGTTAACAACTTTTTTGTGTTGATGTGTAGAGCCATGAGACAACTTTCAAACAGCTCAGAAACATGTGGGAAGTTAACTTAATATGTATCAATCTGGTTTGCACTCTGCACTATGTTGGAAAATTGAAATGTATGCCATCTTAATGTCAGAACACAGTATGCACTGAGAAAGTAACTTTTTTGTCTTGATGAACAGAGGCATGAAAAAACTTTCAACCTACTCATACTCATGTGGGAAGTTATCCAAAGGTGTTTCCATTAGGTTTGCAGTCAGAACTTTTGAGTACAATTGAAATGTATACTACTTTTATGTCAAAGCATTCTATTCACTGAGAAATCAACTTTTTTGTCTTTATGTGCACAGGTATGAAACAACTTTCAGACATCTCAGAATCATGTGGAAATTAACCTAAGGTGTTTCCATTAGGTTCGCAGTAAGTGCTTTGGTGGAAAATTGAAATGTATACTATTTGTATTGTCTAATCATTGCATGCACAGACATAACAACTTTTTTGTGTTGATGTGCACAGCCATGAAACAACTTTCAAACTACTCAGAATCATGTGGGAAGTTAACCTAAGGTGTTTCCATTAGGTTTGCAGTAAGTGCTTTGGTGTAAAATTGAAATGTATACTATTTGTATTGTCTAAGCATTGCATGCACAGACTTAACAACTTTTTTGTGTTGATGTGCACAGCCATGAAACAACTTTCAAACTACTCATACTCATGTGGTAAGTTAACCTAAGGTGTTTCCATTAGGTTTGCAGTCAGAACTTTTGAGTACAATTGAAATGTATACTACTTTTATGTCAAAGCATTTTATTCACTGAGAAATCAACTTTGTTGTCTTTATGTGCACAGGTATGAAACAAATTTCAGACATCTCAGAATCATGTGGGTAGTTAACATAAGGTGTTTCCATTAGGTTTGCAGTAAGTGCTTTGGTGTAAAATTGAGATGTATAATGTTTGTATTGTCTAAGCATTGCATGCACTGAGATAACAACTTTTTTGTGTTGATGTGTACAGCCATGAAACAACTTTCAAACTACTCATAATCATGTGGGAAGTTAACCTAAGGTGTTTCCATTAGGTTTGCAATCAGGACTTTTGAGTACAATTGAAATGTATACTACTTTTATGTCAAAGCATTCTATTCACTGAGAAATCAACTTTTTTGTCTTTATGTGCACAGGTATGAAACAACTTTCAGACATCTCAGAATCATGTGGGAAGTTAACCTAAGTTGTTTCCATTAGGTGTGCAGCATGTTCTTTGGTGTAAAATTGAATTGTATACTATTTGTATTATCGAACCATTGTATGGCCTGATTAACAACTTTTTGGTGTTCATTTGTAGAGCCATGAGACAACTTTCAAACACCTCAGAAACATGTGGGAAGTTAACTTAATATGTATCCATCTGGTTTGCACTCTGCACTTTGTTGGAAAATTGAAATGTATGCCATCTTAATGTCAGAACATAGTATGCACTGAGAAAATAACTTTTTTGTCTTGATGAACAGAGGCATGAAACAACTTTCAACCTACTCATACTCTGTGGGAAGTTAACCAAAGGTGTTTCCATTAGGTTTGCAGTCAGAACTTTTGAGTACAATTGAAATGTATACTACTTTTATGTCAAAGCATTCTATTCACTGAGAAATCAACTTTTTTGTCTTTATGTGCACAGGTACGAAACAACTTTCAGACATCTCAGAATCATGTGGGAAGTTAATCTAAGGTGTTTCCATGAGGTTTGCAGTAAGTGCTTTGGTGTAAAATTGAAATGAATACTATTTGTATTGTCTAAGCATTTCATGCACAGACATAACAACTTTTTTGTGTTGATGTGTACAGCCATGAAACAACTTTCAAACTACTCATAATCATGTGGTAAGTTAACCTATGGTGTTTCCATTAGTTTGCAATCAGGAGTTTTGAGTACAATTGAAATGTATACTTTTTGTATTGTCTAAGCATTGCATGCGCTGATATAACAACTTTTTTGTGTTGATGTGTACACCCATGAAACAACTTTCAAACTACTCATAATCATGTGTGAAGTTAACCTAAGGTGTTTCCATTAGGTTTGCAGTCAGAACTTTTGAGTACAATTGAAATCTATACTACTTTTATGTCAAAGCATTCTATTCACTGAGAAATCAACTTTGTTGTCTTTAAGTGCACAGATATGAAACAAATTTCAGACATCTCAGAATCATGTGGGTAGTTAACCTAAGGTGTTTCCATTAGGTTTGCAGTAAGTGCTTTGGTGTAAAATTCAGATGCATACTGTTTGTATTGTGTAAGCATTTCATGCACTGAGATAACAACTTTTTTGTGTTGATGTGTACAGCCATGAAACAACTTTCAAACTACTCATAATCATGTGGGAGTGTTAACCTAAGGTGTTTCAATTAGGTTTGCAATCAGGACTTTTGAGTACAATTAAAATGTATACTACTTTTATGTCAAAGCTTTCTATTCACTGAGAAATCAACTTTGTTGTCTTTATCTGCACAGTTATGAAAGAAATTTCAGACATCTCAGAATCATGTGGGTAGTTAACCTAAGGTGTTTCCATTAGGTTTGCAGTAAGTGCTTTGGTATAAAATTGAGATGTATACTGTTTGTATTGTCGAAGCATTGCATGCACTGAGATAACAACTTTTTTGTGTTGATGTGTACAGCCATGAAACAACTTTCAAACTACTCATAATCATGTGGGAAGTTAACCTAAGTTGTTTCCATTAGGTTTGCAATCAGGACTTTTGAGTACATTTGAAATGTATACTACTTTTATGTCAAAGCTTTCTATTCACTGAGAAATCAACTTTGTTGTCTTTATGTGCACAGTTATGAAAGAAATTTCAGACATCTCAGAATCATGTGGAAAGTTAACCTAAGGTGCTTCCATTAGGTTTGCAGTTAGTGCTTTGGTGTAAAATTGAGATGTATACTGTTTGTATTGCCTAAGCATTGCATGCACTGAGATAACAACTTTTTTGTGTTGATGTGTACAGCCATGAAACAACTTTCAAACTACTCATAATCATGTGGTAAGTTAACCTATGGTGTTTTCATTAGTTTTGCAATCAGGACTTTTGAGTACAATTGAAATCTATACTACTTTTATGTCAAAGCATTCTATTCACTGAGAAATCAACTTTGTTGTCTTTAAGTGCACAGGTATGAAACAAATTTCAGACATCTCAGAATCATGTGGGAAGTTACCCTAAGGTGTTTCCATTAGGTTTGCAGTAAGTGCTTTGGTGTAAAATTGAAATGTATACTATTTGTATTGTCTAAGCATTGCATGCACAGACATAACAACTTTTTTGTGTTGATGTGTACAGCCATGAAACAACTTTCAAACTACTCATAATCATGTGGTAAGTTAACCTATGGTGTTTCCATTAGTTTGCAATCAGGACTTTTGAGTACAATTGAAATGTATACTTTATGTATTGTCTAAGCATTGCATGCACAGACATAACAACTTTTTGTGTTGATGTGTACAGCCATGAAACAACTTTCAAACTACTCATAATCATGTGGTAAGTTGACCTATGGTGTTTCCATTAGTTTTGCAATCAGGACTTTTGAGTAAATTGAAATGTATACTATTTGTATTGTAAAAGCAAAGTATGCACTGAGAAAACAGCTTTTTTGTCTTGATGTTCAGAGCCATAATACAACTTTCAAACAACTCAGAAACATGTGGGAAGTTAACCTAAGTTGTTTCCATTAGGTTTGCAGCATGTACTTTGGTGTAAAATTGAAATGTATAATATTTGTATTATCTAACCATTGTATGCCCTGAGTTAACAACTTTTTTGTGTTGATGTGTAGAGCCATGAGACAACTTTCAAACAGCTCAGAAACCTGTGGGAAGTTAACTTAATATGTATCCATCTGGTTTGCACTCTGCACTTTGTTGGAAAATTGAAATGTATGCCATCTTAATGTCAGAACATAGTATGCACTGAGAAAGTAACTTTTTTGTCTTGATGAACAGAGGCATGAAACAACTTTCAACCTTCTCATACTCATGTGGGAAGTTAACCAAAGGTGTTTCCATTAGGTTTGCAGTCAGAACTTTTGAGTACAATTGAAATGTATACTACTTTTATGTCAAAGCATTCTATTCACTGAGACATCAACTTTTTTGTATTTATGTGCACAGGTATGAAACAACTTTCAGACATCTCAGAATCATGTGGGAAGTTAACCTAAGGTGTTTCCATTAGGTTTGCAGTAAGTGCTTTGGTGTAAAATTGAAATGTATACCATTTGTATTGTCTAAGCATTGCATGCACAGACATAACAACTTTTTTGTGTTGATGTGTACAGCCATGAAACAACTTTCAAACTACTCATAATCATGTGGTAAGTTAACCTATGGTGTTTCCATTAGTTTGCAATCAGGACTTTTGAGTACAATTGAAATGTATACTTTTTGTATTGTCTAAGCATTGCATGCGCTGACATAACTTTTTTGTGTTGAAGTGTACAGCCATGAAACAACTTTCAAACTACTCATAATCATGTGGGAAGTTAACCTAAGGTGTTTCCATTAGTTTTGCAATCAGGACTTTTGACTACAATTGAAATGTATACTACTTTTATGTCAAAGCTTTCTATTCACTGAGAAATCAACTTTGTTGTCTTTATGTGCACAGGTATGAAACAACTTTCAGACATCTCAGAATCATGTGGTAAGTTACCCTAAGGTGTTTCCTTTAGGTTTGCAGTAAGTGCTTTGGTGTAAAATTGAAATGTATACTATTTGTATTGTCTAAGCATTGCATGCACAGATATATCAACTTTTTTGTGTTGATGTGTACAGCCATGAAACAACTTTCAAACTACTCATAATCATGTGGTAAGTTAACCTATGGTGTTTCCATTAGTTTTGCAATCAGGACTTTTGAGTAAATTGAAATGTATACTATTTGTATTGTAAAAGCAATGTATGCACTGAGAAAACAACTTTTTTGTCTTGATGTTCAGAGCCATAATACAACTTTCAAACAACTCAGAAACATGTGGGAAGATAACCTAAGTTGTTTCCATTAGGTTTGCAGCACGTACTTTGGTGTAAAAATGAAATGTATACTATTTGTATTATCTAACCATTGTATGCCCTGAGTTAACAACTTTTTTGTGTTGATGTGTAGAGCCATGAGACAACTTTCAAACAGCTCAGAAACATGTGGGAAGTTAACTTAATATGTATCCATCTGGTTTGCACTCTGCACTTTGTTGGAAAATTGAAATGTATGCCATCTTAATGTCAGAACATAGTATGCACTGAGAAAGTAACTTTTTTGTCTTGATAAACAGAGGCATGAAACAACTTTCAACCTTCTCATACTCATGTGGGAAGTTAACCAAAGGTGTTTCCATTAGGTTTGCAGTCAGAACTTTTGAGTACAATTGAAATATTTTCTACTTTTATGTCAAAGCATTCTATTCACTGAGAAATCAACTTTTTTGTCTTTATGTGTACAGCCATGAAACAACTTTCAAACTACTCATAATCATGTGGTAAGTTAACCTATGGTGTTTCCATTAGGTTTGCAATCAGGACTTTTGAGTAGAATTGAAATGTATTCTTTTTGTATTGTCTAAGCATTGCATGCGCTGACATAACAACTTTTTTGTGTTGATGTGTACAGCCATGAAACAACTTTCAAACTACTCAGAATCATGTGGGAAGTTAACCTAAGGTGTTTCCATTAGGTTTGCAGTAAGTGCTTTGGTGTAAACTTGAAATGTATACTATTTGTATTGTCTAAGCATTGCATGCACAGACTTTAAAAACTTTTTTGTGTTGATGTGTACAGCCATGAAACACTTTCAAACTACTCATAATCATTTGGTAAGTTAACCTATGGTGTTTCCATTAGTTTGCAATCAGGACTTTTGAGTACAACTGAAATGTATACTTTTTGTATTGTCTAAGCATTGCATGCGCTGACATAACAACTTTTTTGTGTTGATGTGTACAGCCATGAAACAACTTTCAAACTACTCATAATCATGTGGGAAGTTAACCTAAGGTGTTTCCATTAGGTTTGCAGTCAGAACTTTTTGAGTGCAATTGAAATCTTTACTACTTTTATGTCAAAGCATTCTATTCACTGAGAAATCAACTTTGTTGTCTTTAAGTGCACAGGTATGAAACAAATTTCAGACATCTCAGAATCATGTGGGTAGTTAACCTAAGGTGTTTCCATTAGGTTTGCAGTAAGTGCTTTGGTATAAAATTGAGATGTATACTGTTTGTATTGTCTAAGCATTGCATGCACTTAGATAACAACTTTTTTGTGTTGATGTGTACAGCCATGAAACAACTTTCAAACTACTCATAATCATGTGGGAAGTTAACCTAAGGTCTTTCCGTCAGGTATGCAATCAGGACTTTTGAGTACAATTGAAATGTATACTATTTGTATTGTAAAAGCATTGTATGCTCTGACAAAACAACTTTTTTGTCTTGATGTTCAGAGCCATAATACAGCTTTCAAACAACTCAGAAACATGTGGGAAGTTAATCTAAGTTGTTTCCATTAGGTTTGCAGCATGTACTTTGGTTTAAAATTGAAATGTATGCTATTTGTATTATCTAACCATTGTATGCCCTGAGTTAACAACTTTTTTGTGTTGATGTGTAGAGCCATGAGACAACTTTCAAACAGCTCAGAAACATGTGGGAAGTTAACTTAATATGTATCCATCTGGTTTGCACTCTGCACTTTGTTGAAAAATTGATATGTATGCCATCTTAATGTCAGAACATAGTATGCACTGAGAAAGTAACTTTTTTGTCTTGATGAACAGAGGCATGAAAAAACTTTCAACCTACTCATACTCATGTGGGAAGTTAAAAAAAGGTGTTTCCATTAGGTCTGCAGTGAGAACTTTTGAGTACAATAGAAATTTATACTACTTTTATGTCAAAGCATTCTATTCACTGAGAAATCAACTTTTTTGTCTTTATGTGCACAGGTATGAAACAACTTTCAGACATCTCAGAATCATGTGGGAAGTTACCCTAAGGTGTTTCCATTAGGTTTGCAGTAAGTGCTTTGGTGTAAAATTGAAATGTATACTATTTGTATTGTCTAAGCATTGCATGCACAGACATATCAACTTTTTTGTGTTGATGTGTACAGCCATGAAACGACTTTCAAACTACTCATAATCATGTGGTAAGTTAACCTATGGTGTTTCCAATAGTTTTGCAATCAGGACTTTTGAGTAAATTGAAATGTATACTATTTGTATTGTAAAAGCAATGTATGCACTGAGAAAACAGCTTTTTTGTCTTGATGTTCAGAGCCATAATAGAACTTTCAAACAACTCAGAAACATGTGGGAAGTTAACCTAAGTTGTTTCCATTATGTTTGCAGCATGCACTTTGGTTTAAAATTGAAATGTATGCTATTTGTATTATCTAACCATTGTATGCCCTGAGTTAACAACTTTTTTGTGTTGATGTGTAGAGCCATGAGACAACTTTCAAACAGCTCAGAAACATGTGGGAAGTTAACTTAATATGTATCCATCTGGTTTGCACTCTGCACTTTGTTGGAAAATTGAAATGTATGCCATCTTAATGTCAGAACATAGTATGCACTGAGAAAGTAACTTTCTTGTCTTGATGAACAGAGGCATGAAAAAACTTTGAACCTACTCATACTCATGTGGGAAGTTAACCAAAGGTGCTTCCATTAGGTTTGCAGTCAGAACTTCTGAGTACAATTGAAATGTATACTACTTTTATGTCAAAGCATTCTATTCACTGAGACATCAACTTTTTTGTCTATATGTGCACAGGTATGAAACAACTTTCAGACATCTCAGAATCAAGTGGGAAGTTACCCTAAGTTGTTTCCATTAGGTTTGCAGTAAGTGCTTTGGTGTAAAATTGAAATGTATACTATTTGTATTGTCTAAGCATTGCATGCACAGACATATCAACTTTTTTGTATTGATGTGTACAGCCATGAAACAACTTTCAAACTACTCATAATCATGTGGTAAGTTAACCTATGGTGTTTCCATTAGTTTTGCAATCAGGACTTCTGAGTAAATTGAAATGTATAGTATTTGTATTGTCAAAGCTTTGCATGCACTGAGAAAACAACTTTTTTGTCTTGATGTGCACAGGTATGAAACAACTTTCAGACATCTCAGAATCATGTGGGAAGTTAATCTAAAGTGTTTCCATTAGGTTTGCAGTAAGTGCTTTAGTGGAAAATTGAAATGTATGCTATTTGTATTGTCTAAGCATTGCATGCACTGAGATAACAACTTTTTTGTGTTGATGCATACAGCCATGAAAAAGCTTTCAAACTACTCATAATCATGTGGAAAGTTAACCTAAGCTGTATCCATTAGGTTTGCAGTCAGGACTTTTGAGTACAATTGAGATGTATACTACTTTTACGTCAAAGCATTCTATTCACTGTGAAATCAACTTTTTTGTCTTTATGTGCACAAGTATGAAACAACTTTCAGACATCTCAGAATCATGTGGGAAGTTAACCTAAAGTGTTTCCATTAGGTTTGCAGTAAGTGCTTTGGTGGAAAATTGAAATGTATGCTATTTGTATTGTCTAAGCATTGCATGCACTGAGATAACAACTTTTTTGTGTTGATGTTACAGCCATGAAACAACTTTCAAACTACTCATAATCATGTGGAAAGTTAACCTAAGGTGTTTCCATTAGGTTTGCAGTAAGTGCTTTGGTGTAAAATTGAAATGTATAGTATTTGTATTGTCAAAGCTTTGCATGCACTGAGAAAACAACTTTTTTGTCTTGATGTGCACAGGTATGAAACAACTTTCAGACATCTCAGAATCATGTGGGAAGTTAATCTAAAGTGTTTCCATTAGGTTTGCACTAAGTGCTTTAGTGGAAAATTGAAATGTATGCTATTTGTATTGTCTAAGCATTGCATGCACTGAGATAACAACTTTTTTTTGTTGATGTGTACAGACATGAAACAACTTTGAAACTACTCATAATCATGTGGAAAGTTAACCTAAGGTGTTTCCATTAGGTTTGCAGTAAGTGCTTTGGTGTAACATTGAAATGTATACTATTTGTATTGTAAAAGCATTGCATGCACTGAGAAAACAACTTTTTTGTCTTGATGTGCACAGCTATGAAACAACTTTCAGACATCTCAGAATCATGTGGGAAGTTAACCTAAAGTGTTTCCATTAGGTTTGCAGTAAGTGCTTTGGTGGAAAATTGAAATGTATGCTATTTGTATTGTCTAAGCATTGCATGCACTGAGATAACAACTTTTTTTTGTTGATGTGTACAGACAGGAAACAACTTTGAAACTACTCATAATCATGTGGAAAGTTAACCTAAGGTGTTTCCATTAGGTTTGCAGTAAGTGCTTTGGTGTAACATTGAAATGTATACTATTTGTATTCTAAAAGCATTGCATGCACTGAGAAAACAACTTTTTTGTCTTGATGTGCACAGCTATGAAACAACTTTCAGACATCTCAGAATCATGTGGGAAGTTAACCTAAGCTGTATCCATTAGGTTTGCAGTCAGGACTTTTGAGTACAATTGAAATGTATACTACTTTTATGTCAAAGCATTCTATTCACTGTGAAATCAACATTTTTGTCTTTATGTGCACAGGTAAAAAACAACTTTCAGACATCTCAGAATCATGTGGGAAGTTAACCTAAAGTGTTTCCATTAGGTTTGCAGTAAGTGCTTTGGTGGAAAATTGAAATGTATGCTATTTGTATTGTCTAAGCATTGCATGCACTGAGATAACAACTTTTTTGTGTTGATGTGTACAGCCATGAAACAACTTTCAAACTACTCATAATGATGTGGAAAGTTAACCTAAGGTGTTTCCATTAGGTTTGCAGTAAGTGCTTTGGTGTAAAATTGAAATGTATACTATTGGTATTGTCAAAGCTTTGCATGCACTGAGAAAACAACTTTTTTGTCTTGATGTGCACACGTATGAATCAACTTTCAGACATCTCAGAATCATGTGGGAAGTTAATCTAAAGTGTTTCCATTAGATTTGCAGTAAGTGCTTTGGTGTAAAATTGAAATGTATACTATTTCTATTGTCTAAGCATTGCATGCACTGAGATAACAACTTTTTTGTGTTGATGTGTACAGCCAGGAAACAACTTTCAAACTACTAATAATCATGTGGGAAGTTAACCTTAGGTGTTTCCATTTGTTTGCAGTAAGTACTTTGGAGTAAAATTGAGATGTATACTACCTTAATGTCAGAGCATAGTAGCACTGAGAAAGAAACTTTTTTGTCTTGATGAACTGAGGCATGAAACAACTTTAAACCTGGTCATACTCATTTGGAAAGTTAACCTAAGGTGTTTCCATTAGGTTTGCAGTCAGGACTTCTGAGTACAATTGAAATGTATACTACTTTTATGTCAAAGCATTCTATTCACTGTGAAATCAACTTTTTTGTCTTTATGTGCATAGGTATGAAACAACTTTCAGACATCTCAGAATCATGTGGGAAGTTAACCTAAAGTGTTTCCATTAGGTTTGCAGTAAGTGCTTTGCTGTAAAATTGAAATGTATACTAATTGTATTGACTAAGCATTGCATGCACTGAGATAACAACTTTTTTGTGTTGATGTGTACAGCCATGAAACAGCTTTCGAACTACTCATAATCATGTGGAAAGTTAACCTAAGCTGTATCCATTAGGTTTGCAGTCAGGACTTTTGAGTACAATTGAAATGTATACTACTTTTATGTCAAAGCATTCTATTCACTGTGAAATCAACTTTTTTGTCTTTATGTGCATAGGTATGAAACAACTTTCAGACATCTCAGAATCATGTGGGAAGTTAACCTAAAGTGTTTCCATTAGGTTTGCAGTAAGTGCTTTGCTGTAAAATTGAAATGTATACTAATTGTATTGACTAAGCATTGCATGCACTGAGATAACAACTTTTTTGTGTTGATGTGTACAGCCATGAAACAGCTTTCGAACTACTCATAATCATGTGGAAAGTTAACCTAAGCTGTATCCATTAGGTTTGCAGTCAGGACTTTTGAGTACAATTGAAATGTATACTACTTTTATGTCAAAGCATTCTATTCACTGTGAAATCAACTTTTTTGTCTTTATGTGCACAAGTATGAAACAACTTTCAGACATCTTAGAATCATGTGGGAAGTTAACCTAAAGTGTTTCCATTAGGTTTGCAGTAAGTGCTTTACTGTAAAATTGAAATGTATACTAATTGTATTGTCTAAGCATTGCATGCACTGAGATAACAACTTTTTTGTGTTGATGTATACAGCCATGAAACAGCTTTCAAACTACTCATAATCATGTGGAAAGTTAACCTAAGCTGTATCCATTAGGTTTGCAGTCAGGACTTTTGAGTACAATTGAAATGTATACTACTTTTATGTCAAAGCATTCTATTCACTGTGAAATCAACATTTTTGTCTTTATGTGCACAGGTAAAAAACAACTTTCAGACATCTCAGAATCATGTGGGAAGTTAACCTAAAGTGTTTCCATTAGGTTTGCAGTAAGTGCTTTGGTGGAAAATTGAAATGTATGCTATTTGTATTGTCTAAGCATTGCATGCACTGAGATAACAACTTTTTTGTGTTGATGTGTACAGCCATGAAACAACTTTCAAACTACTCATAATGATGTGGAAAGTTAACCTAAGGTGTTTCCATTAGGTTTGCAGTAAGTGCTTTGGTGTAAAATTGAAATGTATACTATTGGTATTGTCAAAGCTTTGCATGCACTGAGAAAACAACTTTTTTGTCTTGATGTGCACACGTATGAATCAACTTTCAGACATCTCAGAATCATGTGGGAAGTTAATCTAAAGTGTTTCCATTAGATTTGCAGTAAGTGCTTTGGTGTAAAATTGAAATGTATACTATTTGTATTGTCTAAGCATTGCATGCACTGAGATAACAACTTTTTTGTGTTGATGTGTACAGCCAGGAAACAACTTTCAAACTACTAATAATCATGTGGGAAGTTAACCTTAGGTGTTTCCATTTGTTTGCAGTAAGTACTTTGGAGTAAAATTGAGATGTATGCTACCTTAATGTCAGAGCATAGTAGCACTGAGAAAGAAACTTTTTTGTCTTGATGAACTGAGGCATGAAACAACTTTAAACCTAGTCATACTCATGTGGAAAGTTAACCTAAGGTGTTTCCATTAGGTTTGCAGTCAGGACTTTTGAGTACAATTGAAATGTATACTACTTTTATGTCAAAACATTCTATTCACTGTGAAATCAACTTTTTTGTCTTTATGTGCATAGGTATGAAACAACTTTCAGACATCTCAGAATCATGTGGGAAGTTAACCTAAAGTGTTTCCATTAGTTTTGCAGTAAGTGCTTTGGTGTAAATTTGAAATGTATACTATTTGCATTGTCTAAGCATTGCATGCACTGAGTTAACAACTTTTTTGTGTTGATGTGTACAGCCATGAAACAACTTTCAAACTACTCATAATCATTTGGAAAGTCAACCTAAGGTGTTTCCATTTGATTGCAGTAAGTACTTTGGAGTAAAATTGAGATGTATACTACCTTAATGTCAGAGCATAGTAGCACTGAGAAATAAACTTTTTTGTCTTGATGAACTGAGGCATGAAACAACTTTAAACCTAGTCATACTCATGTGGAAAGTTAACCTAAGGTGTTTCCATTAGGTTTGCAGTCAGGACTTTTGAGTACAATTGAAATGTATACTACTTTTATGTCAAAGCATTCTATTCACTGAGAAAACAACTTTTTTGTCTTTATGTGCACAGGTATGATACAACTTTCAGACATCTCAGAATCATGTGGGAAGTTAACCTAAAGTGTTTCCATTAGGTTTGCGGTAAGTGCTTTGCTGTAAAATTGAAATGTATACTAATTGTATTGACTAAGCATTGCATGCACTGAGATAACAACTTTTTTGTGTTGATGTGTACAGCCATGAAACAGCTTTCGAACTACTCATAATCATGTGGAAAGATAACCTAAGCTGTATCCATTAGGTTTGCAGTCAGGACTTTTGAGTACAATTGAAATGTATACTACTTTTATGTCAAAGCATTCTATTCACTGTGAAATCAACTTTTTTGTCTTTATGTGCACAAGTATGAAACAACTTTCAGACATCTCAGAATCATGTGGGAAGTTAACCTAAAGTGTTTCCATTAGGTTTGCAGTAAGTGCTTTGCTGTAAAATTGAAATGTATACTAATTGTATTGTCTAAGCATTGCATGCCCTGAGATAACAACTTTTTTGTGTTGATGTATACAGCCATGAAACAGCTTTCAAACTACTCATAATCATGTGGAAAGTTAACCTAAGCTGTATCCATTAGGTTTGCAGTCAGGACTTTTGAGTACAATTGAAATGTATACTACTTTTATGTCAAAGCATTCTATTCACTGTGAAATCAACATTTTTGTCTTTATGTGCACAGGTAAAAAACAACTTTCAGACATCTCAGAATCATGTGGGAAGTTAACCTAAAGTGTTTCCATTAGGTTTGCAGTAAGTGCTTTGGTGGAAATTGAAATGTATGCTATTTGTATTGTCTAAGCATTGCATGCACTGAGATAACAACTTTTTTGTGTTGATGTGTACAGCCAGGAAACAACTTTCAAACTACTAATAATCATGTGGGAAGTTAACCTTAGGTGTTTCCATTTGTTTGCAGTAAGTACTTTGGAGTAAAATTGAGATGTATACTACCTTAATGTCAGAGCATAGTAGCACTGAGAAAGAAACTTTTTTGTCTTGATGAACTGAGGCATGAAACAACTTTAAACCTGGTCATACTCATGTGGAAAGTAAACCTAAGGTGTTTCCATTAGGTTTGCAGTCAGGACTTTTGAGTACAATTGAAATGTATACTACTTTTATGTCAAAGCATTCTATTCACTGTGAAATCAACTTTTTTGTCTTTATGTGCATAGGTATGAAACAACTTTCAGACATCTCAGAATCATGTGGGAAGTTAACCTAAAGTGTTTCCATTAAGTTTGCTGTAAGTGCTTTGCTGTAAAATTGAAATGTATACTAATTGTATTGACTAAGCATTGCATGCACTGAGATAACAACTTTTTTGTGTTGATGTGTACAGCCATGAAACAGCTTTCGAACTACTCATAATCATGTGGAAAGTTAACCTAAGCTGTATCTATTAGGTTTGCAGTCAGGACTTTTGAGTACAATTGAAATGTATACTACTTTTATGTCAAAGCATTCTATTCACTGTGAAATCAACTTTTTTGTCTTTATGTGCACAAGTATGAAAGAACTTTCAGACATCTCAGAATCATGTGGGAAGTTAACCTAAAGTGTTTCCATTAGGTTTGCAGTAAGTGCTTTGCTGTAAAATTGAAATGTATACTAATTGTATTGTCTAAGCATTGCATGCCCTGAGATAACAACTTTTTTGTGTTGATGTATACAGCCATGAAACAGCTTTCAAACTACTCATAATCATGTGGAAAGTTAACCTAAGCTGTATCCATTAGGTTTGCAGTCAGGACTTTTGAGTACAATTGAAATGTATACTACTTTTATGTCAAAGCATTCTATTCACTGTGAAATCAACATTTTTGTCTTTATGTGCACAGGTAAAAAACAACTTTCAGACATCTCAGAATCATGTGGGAAGTTAACCTAAAGTGTTTCCATTAGGTTTGCAGTAAGTGCTTTGGTGGAAAATTGAAATGTATGCTATTTGTATTGTCTAAGCATTGCATGCACTGAGATAACAACTTTTTTGTGTTGATGTCTACAGCCATGAAACAACTTTCAAACTACTCATAATGATGTGGAAAGTTAACCTAAGGTGTTTCCATTAGGTTTGCAGTAAGTGCTTTGGTGTAAAATTGAAATGTATACTATTGGTATTGTCAAAGCTTTGCATGCACTGAGAAAACAACTTTTTTGTCTTGATGTGCACACGTATGAATCAACTTTCAGACATCTCAGAATCATGTGGGAAGTTAATCTAAAGTGTTTCCATTAGATTTGCAGTAAGTGCTTTGGTGTAAAATTGAAATGTATACTATTTGTATTGTCTAAGCATTGCATGCACTGAGAAAACAACTTTTTTGTGTTGATGTGTACAGCCAGGAAACAACTTTCAAACTACTAATAATCATGTGGGAAGTTAACCTTAGGTGTTTCCATTTGTTTGCAGTAAGTACTTTGGAGTAAAATTGAGATGTATACTACCTTAAAGTCAGAGCATAGTAGCACTGAGAAAGAAACTTTTTTGTCTTGATGAACTGAGGCATGAAACAACTTTAAACCTAGTCATACTCATGTGGAAAGTTAACCTAAGGTGTTTCCATTAGGTTTGCAGTCAGGACTTTTGAGTACAATTGAAATGTATACTACTTTTATGTCAAAGCATTCTATTCACTGAGATAACAACTTTTTTGTGCTGATGTGTACAGCCATGAAACAACTTTCAAACTACTCATAATCATGTGGAAAGTTAACCTAAGGTGTTTCAATTAGGTTTGTAGTAAGTGCTTTGGTGTAAAAATGAAATGTATACTATTTGTATTGTCAAAGCTTTGCATGCACTGAGAAAACAACTTTTTTGTCTTTATGTGCACAGGTATGAAACAACTTTCAGACATCTCAGAATCATGTGGGAAGTTAACCTAAAGTGTTTCCATTAGGTTTGCAGTAAGTGCTTTGCTGTAAATTGAAATGTATACTAATTGTATTGACTAAGCATTGCATGCACTGAGATAACAACTTTTTTGTGTTGATGTGTACAGCCATGAAACAGCTTTCGAACTACTCATAATCATGTGGAAAGTTAACCTAAGGTGTTTCCATTAGGTTTGCAGTAAGTGCTTTGGTGTAACATTGAAATGTATACTATTTGTATTGTAAAAGCATTGCATGCACTGAGAAAACAACTTTTTTGTCTTGATGTGCACAGCTATGAAACAACTTTCAGACATCTCAGAATCATGTGGGAAGTTAACCTAAAGTGTTTCCATTAGGTTTGCAGTAAGTGCTTTGGTGGAAAATTGAAATGTATGCTATTTGTATTGTCTAAGCATTGCATGCACTGAAATAACAACTTTTTTGTGTTGATGTGTACAGCCATGAAACAACTTTCAAACTACTCATAATCATGTGGAAAGTTAACCTAAGGTGTTTCCATTAGGTTTGCAGTAAGTGCTTTGGTGTAAAATTGAAATGTATACTATTGGTATTGTCAAAGCTTTGCATGCACTGAGAAAACAACTTTTTTGTCTTGATGTGCATAGGTATGAAACAACTTTCAGACATCTCAGAATCATGTGGGAAGTTAATCTAAAGTGTTTCCATTAGGTTTGCAGTAAGTGCTTTGGTGGAAAATTGAAATGTATGCTATTTGTATTGTCTAAGCATTGCATGCACTGAGATAACAACTTTTTTTTGTTGATGTGTACAGACATGAAACAACTTTGAAACTACTCATAATCATGTGGAAAGTTAACCTAAGGTGTTTCCATTAGGTTTGCAGTAAGTGCTTTGGTGTAACATTGAAATGTATACTATTTGTATTCTAAAAGCATTGCATGCACTGAGAAAACAACTTTTTTGTCTTGATGTGCACAGCTATGAAACAACTTTCAGACATCTCAGAATCATGTGGGAAGTTAACCTAAGCTGTATCCATTAGGTTTGCAGTCAGGACTTTTGAGTACAATTGAAATGTATACTACTTTTATGTCAAAGCATTCTATTCACTGTGAAATCAACATTTTTGTCTTTATGTGCACAGGTAAAAAACAACTTTCAGACATCTCAGAATCATGTGGGAAGTTAACCTAAAGTGTTTCCATTAGATTTGCAGTAAGTGCTTTGGTGGAAAATTGAAATGTATGCTATTTGTATTGTCTAAGCATTGCATGCACTGAGATAACAACTTTTTTGTGTTGATGTGTACAGCCATGAAACAACTTTCAAACTACTCATAATGATGTGGAAAGTTAACCTAAGGTGTTTCCATTAGGTTTGCAGTAAGTGCTTTGGTGTAAAATTGAAATGTATACTATTGGTATTGTCAAAGCTTTGCATGCACTGAGAAAACAACTTTTTTGTCTTGATGTGTACAGGTATGAATCAACTTTCAGACATCTCAGAATCATGTGAGAAGTTAATCTAAAGTGTTTCCATTAGATTTGCAGTAAGTGCTTTGGTGTAAAATTGAAATGTATACTATTTGTATTGTCTAAGCATTGCATGCACTGAGATAACAACTTTTTTGTGTTGATGTGTACAGCCAGGAAACAACTTTCAAACTACTAATAATCATGTGGGAAGTTAACCTTAGGTGTTTCCATTTGTTTGCAGTAAGTACTTTGGAGTAAAATTGAGATGTATACTACCTTAATGTCAGAGCATAGTAGCACTGAGAAAGAAACTTTTTTGTCTTGATGAACTGAGGCATGAAACTACTTTAAACCTGGTCATACTCATGTGGAAAGTTAACCTAAGGTGTTTCCATTAGGTTTGCAGTCAGGACTTTTGAGTACAATTGAAATGTATACTACTTTTATGTCAAAGCATTCTATTCACTGTGAAATCAACTTTTTTGTCTCTATGTGCACAGGTATGAAACAACTTTCAGACATCTCAGAATCATGTGGGAAGTTAACCTAAAGTGTTTCCATTAGTTTTGCAGTAAGTGCTTTGGTGTAAAATTGAAATGTATACTATTTGTATTGTCTAAGCATTACATGCACTGAGATAACAACTTTTTTGTGTTGATGTGTACAGCCAGGAAACAACTTTCAAACTACTAATAATCATGTGGGAAGTTAACCTAAGGTGTTTCCATTTGTTTGCAGTAAGTACTTTGGAGTAAAATTGAGATGTATACTACCTTAATGTCAGAGCATAGTAGCACTGAGAAAGAAACTTTTTTGTCTTGATGAACTGAGGCATGAAACAACTTTAAACCTGGTCATACTCATGTGGAAAATTAACCTAAGGTGTTTCCATTAGGTTTGCAGTCAGGACTTTTGAGTACAATTGAAATGTATACTACTTTTATGTCAAAGCATTCTATTCACTGTGAAATCAACTTTTTTGTCTTTATGTGCACAAGTATGAAACAACATTCAGACATCTCAGAATCATGTGGGAAGTTAACCTAAAGTGTTTCCATTAGGTTTGCAGTAAGTGCTTTGCTGTAAAATTGAAATGTATACTAATTGTATTGTCTAAGCATTGCATGCCCTGAGATAACAACTTTTTTGTGTTGATGTATACAGCCATGAAACAGCTTTCAAACTACTCATAATCATGTGGAAAGTTAACCTAAGGTGTTTCCATTAGGTTTGCAGTCAGGACTTTTGAGTACAATTGAAATGTATACTACTTTTATGTCAAAGCATTCTATTCACTGAGATAACAACTTTTTTGTGTTGATGTGTACAGCCATGAAACAACTTTCAAACTACTCATAATCATGTGGAAAGTTAACCTAAGGTGTTTCCATTAGGTTTGCAGTAAGTGCTTTGGTGTAAAAATGAAATGTATACTATTTGTATTGTCAAAGCTTTGCATGCACTGAGAAAACAACTTTTTTGTCTTTATGTGCACAGGTATGAAACAACTTTCAGACATCTCAGAATCATGTGGGAAGTTAACCTAAAGTGTTTCCATTAGGTTTGCAGTAAGTGCTTTGCTGTAAAATTGAAATGTATACTAATTGTATTGACTAAGCATTGCATGCACTGAGATAACAACTTTTTTGTGTTGATGTGTACAGCCAGGAAACAACTTTCAAACTACTAATAATCATGTGGGAAGTTAACCTTAGGTGTTTCCATTTGTTTGCAGTAAGTACTTTGGAGTAAAATTGAGATGTATACTACCTTAATGTCAGAGCATAGTAGCACTGAGAAAGAAACTTTTTTGTCTTGATGAACTGAGGCATGAAACTACTTTAAACCTGGTAATACTCATGTGGAAAGTTAACCTAAGGTGTTTCCATTAGGTTTGCAGTCAGGACTTTTGAGTACAATTGAAATGTATACTACTTTTATGTCAAAGCATTCTATTCACTGTGAAATCAACTTTTTTGTCTCTATGTGCACAGGTATGAAACAACTTTCAGACATCTCAGAATCATGTGGGAAGTTAACCTAAAGTGTTTCCATTAGTTTTGCAGTAAGTGCTTTGGTGTAAAATTGAAATGTATACTATTTGTATTGTCTAAGCATTACATGCACTGAGATAACAACTTTTTTGTGTTGATGTGTACAGCCAGGAAACAACTTTCAAACTACTAATAATCATGTGGGAAGTTAACCTAAGGTGTTTCCATTTGTTTGCAGTAAGTACTTTGGAGTAAAATTGAGATGTATACTACCTTAATGTCAGAGCATAGTAGCACTGAGAAAGAAACTTTTTTGTCTTGATGAACTGAGGCATGAAACAACTTTAAACCTGGTCATACTCATGTGGAAAATTAACCTAAGGTGTTTCCATTAGGTTTGCAGTCAGGACTTTTGAGTACAATTGAAATGTATACTACTTTTATGTCAAAGCATTCTATTCACTGTGAAATCAACTTTTTTGTCTTTATGTGCACAGGTATGAAACAACTTTCAGACATCTCAGAATCATGTGGGAAGTTAACCTAAAGTGTTTCCATTAGTTTTGCAGTAAGTGCTTTGGTGTAAAATTGAAATGCATACTAATTGTATTGACTAAGCATTGCATGCACTGAGATAACAACTTTTTTGTGTTGATGTGTACTGCCATGAAACAGCTTTCGAACTACTCATAATCATGTGGAAAGTTAACCTAAGCTGTATCCATTAGGTTTGCAGTCAGGACTTTTGAGTACAATTGAAATGTATACTACTCTTATGTCAAAGCATTCTATTCACTGTGAAATCAACTTTTTTGTCTTTATGTGCACAAGTATGAAACAACTTTCAGACATCTCAGAATCATGTGGGAAGTTAACCTAAAGTGTTTCCATTAGGTTTGCAGTAAGTGCTTTGGTGGAAAATTGAAATGTATGCTATTTGTATTGTCTAAGCATTGCATGCACTGAGATAACAACTTTTTTTTGTTGATGTGTACAGACATGCAACAACTTTGAAACTACTCATAATCATGTGGAAAGTTAACCTAAGGTGTTTCCATTAGGTTTGCAGTAAGTGCTTTGGTGTAACATTGAAATGTATACTATTTGTATTGTAAAAGCATTGCATGCACTGAGAAAACAACTTTTTTGTCTTGATGTGCACAGCTATGAAACAACTTTCAGACATCTCAGAATCATGTGGGAAGTTAACCTAAAGTGTTTCCATTAGGTTTGCAGTAAGTGCTTTGGTGGAAAATTGAAATGTATGCTATTTGTATTGTCTAAGCATTGCATGCACTGAGATAACAACTTTTTTGTGTTGATGTGTACAGCCATGAAACAACTTTCAAACTACTCATAATCATGTGGAAAGTTAACCTAAGGTGTTTCCATTAGGTTTGCAGTAAGTGCTTTGGTGTAAAATTGAAATGTATACTATTGGTATTGTCAAAGCTTTGCATGCACTGAGAAAACAACATTTTTGTCTTGATGTGCACAGGTATGAAACAACTTTCAGACATCTCAGAATCATGTGGGAAGTTAATCTAAAGTGTTTCTATTAGGTTTGCAGTAAGTGCTTTGGTGGAAAATTGAAATGTATGCTATTTGTATTGTCTAAGCATTGCATGCACTGAGATAACAACTTTTTTTTGTTGATGTGTACAGACATGAAACAACTTTGAAACTACTCATAATCATGTGGAAAGTTAACCTAAGGTGTTTCCATTAGGTTTGCAGTAAGTGCTTTGGTGTAACATTGAAATGTATACTATTTGTATTCTAAAAGCATTGCATGCACTGAGAAAACAACTTTTTTGTCTTGATGTGCACAGCTATGAAACAACTTTCAGACATCTCAGAATCATGTGGGAAGTTAACCTAAGCTGTATCCATTAGGTTTGCAGTCAGGACTTTTGAGTACAATTGAAATGTATACTACTTTTATGTCAAAGCATTCTATTCACTGTGAAATCAACATTTTTGTCTTTATGTGCACAGGTAAAAAACAACTTTCAGACATCTCAGAATCATGTGGGAAGTTAACCTAAAGTGTTTCCATTAGGTTTGCAGTAAGTGCTTTGCTGTAAAATTGAAATGTATACTAATTGTATTGTCTAAGCATTGCATGCCCTGAGATAACAACTTTTTTGTGTTGATGTGTACAGCCATGAAACAGCTTTCGAACTACTCATAATCATGTGGAAAGTTAACCTAAGCTGTATCCATTAGGTTTGCAGTCAGGACTTTTGAGTACAATTGAAATGTATACTACTTTTATGTCAAAGCATTCTATTCACTGTGAAATCAACTTTTTTGTCTTTATGTGCACAAGTATGAAAGAACTTTCAGACATCTCAGAATCATGTGGGAAGTTAACCTAAAGTGTTTCCATTAGGTTTGCAGTAAGTGCTTTGCTGTAAAATTGAAATGTATACTAATTGTATTGTCTAAGCATTGCATGCCCTGAGATAACAACTTTTTTGTGTTGATGTATACAGCCATGAAACAGCTTTCAAACTACTCATAATCATGTGGAAAGTTAACCTAAGCTGTATCCATTAGGTTTGCAGTCAGGACTTTTGAGTACAATTGAAATGTATACTACTTTTATGTCAAAGCATTCTATTCACTGTGAAATCAACATTTTTGTCTTTATGTGCACAGGTAAAAAACAACTTTCAGACATCTCAGAATCATGTGGGAAGTTAACCTAAAGTGTTTCCATTAGGTTTGCAGTAAGTGCTTTGGTGGAAAATTGAAATGTATGCTATTTGTATTGTCTAAGCATTGCATGCACTGAGATAACAACTTTTTTGTGTTGATGTCTACAGCCATGAAACAACTTTCAAACTACTCATAATGATGTGGAAAGTTAACCTAAGGTGTTTCCATTAGGTTTGCAGTAAGTGCTTTGGTGTAAAATTGAAATGTATACTATTGGTATTGTCAAAGCTTTGCATGCACTGAGAAAACAACTTTTTTGTCTTGATGTGCACACGTATGAATCAACTTTCAGACATCTCAGAATCATGTGGGAAGTTAATCTAAAGTGTTTCCATTAGATTTGCAGTAAGTGCTTTGGTGTAAAATTGAAATGTATACTATTTGTATTGTCTAAGCATTGCATGCACTGAGATAACAACTTTTTTGTGTTGATGTGTACAGCCAGGAAACAACTTTCAAACTAGTAATAATCATGTGGGAAGTTAACCTTAGGTGTTTCCATTTGTTTGCAGTAAGTACTTTGGAGTAAAATTGAGATGTATACTACCTTAATGTCAGAGCATAGTAGCACTGAGAAAGAAACTTTTTTGTCTTGATGAACTGAGGCATGAAACAACTTTAAACCTAGTCATACTCATGTGGAAAGTTAACCTAAGGTGTTTCCATTAGGTTTGCAGTCAGGACTTTTGAGTACAATTGAAATGTATACTACTTTTATGTCAAAGCATTCTATTCACTGAGATAACAACTTTTTTGTGCTGATGTGTACAGCCATGAAACAACTTTCAAACTACTCATAATCATGTGGAAAGTTAACCTAAGGTGTTTCAATTAGGTTTGTAGTAAGTGCTTTGGTGTAAAAATGAAATGTATACTATTTGTATTGTCAAAGCTTTGCATGCACTGAGAAAACAACTTTTTTGTCTTTATGTGCACAGGTATCAAACAACTTTCAGACATCTCAGAATCATGTGGGAAGTTAACCTAAAGTGTTTCCATTAGGTTTGCAGTAAGTGCTTTGCTGTAAAATTGAAATGTATACTAATTGTATTGTCTAAGCATTGCATGCCCTGAGATAACAACTTTTTTGTGTTGATGTATACAGCCATGAAACAGCTTTCAAACTACTCATAATCATGTGGAAAGTTAACCTAAGGTGTTTCCATTAGGTTTGCAGTCAGGACTTTTGAGTACAATTGAAATGTATACTACTTTTATGTCAAAGCATTCTATTCACTGAGATAACAACTTTTTTGTGTTGATGTGTACAGCCATGAAACAACTTTCAAACTGCTCATAATCATGTGGAAAGTTAACCTAAGGTGTTTCCATTAGGTTTGCAGTAAGTGCTTTGGTGTAAAAATGAAATGTATACTATTTGTATTGTCAAAGCTTTGCATGCACTGAGAAAACAACTTTTTTGTCTTTATGTGCACAGGTATGAAACAACTTTCAGACATCTCAGAATCATGTGGGAAGTTAACCTAAAGTGTTTCCATTAGGTTTGCAGTAAGTGCTTTGCTGTAAAATTGAAATGTATACTAATTGTATTGACTAAGCATTGCATGCACTGAGATAACAACTTTTTTGTGTTGATGTGTACAGCCAGGAAACAACTTTCAAACTACTAATAATCATGTGGGAAGTTAACCTTAGGTGTTTCCATTTGTTTGCAGTAAGTACTTTGGAGTAAAATTGAGATGTATACTACCTTAATGTCAGAGCATATTAGCACTGAGAAAGAAACTTTTTTGTCTTGATGAACTGAGGCATGAAACTACTTTAAACCTGGTAATACTCATGTGGAAAGTTAACCTAAGGTGTTTCCATTAGGTTTGCAGTCAGGACTTTTGAGTACAATTGAAATGTATACTACTTTTATGTCAAAGCATTCTATTCACTGTGAAATCAACTTTTTTGTCTCTATGTGCACAGGTATGAAACAACTTTCAGACATCTCAGAATCATGTGGGAAGTTAACCTAAAGTGTTTCCATTAGTTTTGCAGTAAGTGCTTTGGTGTAAAATTGAAATGTATACTATTTGTATTGTCTAAGCATTACATGCACTGAGATAACAACTTTTTTGTGTTGATGTGTACAGCCAGGAAACAACTTTCAAACTACTAATAATCATGTGGGAAGTTAACCTAAGGTGTTTCCATTTGTTTGCAGTAAGTACTTTGGAGTAAAATTGAGATGTATACTACCTTAATGTCAGAGCATAGTAGCACTGAGAAAGAAACTTTTTTGTCTTGATGAACTGAGGCATGAAACAACTTTAAACCTGGTCATACTCATGTGGAAAATTAACCTAAGGTGTTTCCATTAGGTTTGCAGTCAGGACTTTTGAGTACAATTGAAATGTATACTACTTTTATGTCAAAGCATTCTATTCACTGTGAAATCAACTTTTTTGTCTTTATGTGCACAGGTATGAAACAACTTTCAGACATCTCAGAATCATGTGGGAAGTTAACCTAAAGTGTTTCCATTAGTTTTGCAGTAAGTGCTTTGGTGTAAAATTGAAATGTATACTAATTGTATTGACTAAGCATTGCATGCACTGAGATAACAACTTTTTTGTGTTGATGTGTACAGCCATGAAACAGCTTTCGAACTACTCATAATCATGTGGAAAGTTAACCTAAGCTGTATCCATTAGGTTTGCAGTCAGGACTTTTGAGTACAATTGAAATGTATACTACTCTTATGTCAAAGCATTCTATTCACTGTGAAATCAACTTTTTTGTCTTTATGTGCACAAGTATGAAAC
The DNA here is from genome assembly GCF_030028105.1 of Mobula birostris. NCBI lineage: Eukaryota > Metazoa > Chordata > Chondrichthyes > Myliobatiformes > Myliobatidae > Mobula > Mobula birostris. Next base: position 99,632 of record NW_027274104.1, read on the forward strand.
AACTTTCAGACATCTCAGAATCATGTGGGAAGTTAACCTAAAGTGTTTCCATTAGGTTTGCAGTAAGTGCTTTGGTGGAAAATTGAAATGTATGCTATTTGTATTGTCTAAGCATTGCATGCACTGAGATAACAACTTTTTTTTGTTGATGTGTACAGACATGCAACAACTTTGAAACTACTCATAATCATGTGGAAAGTTAACCTAAGGTGTTTCCATTAGGTTTGCAGTAAGTGCTTTGGTGTAACATTGAAATGTATACTATTTGTATTGTAAAAGCATTGCATGCACTGAGAAAACAACTTTTTTGTCTTGATGTGCACAGCTATGAAACAACTTTCAGACATCTCAGAATCATGTGGGAAGTTAACCTAAAGTGTTTCCATTAGGTTTGCAGTAAGTGCTTTGGTGGAAAATTGAAATGTATGCTATTTGTATTGTCTAAGCATTGCATGCACTGAGATAACAACTTTTTTGTGTTGATGTGTACAGCCATGAAACAACTTTCAAACTACTCATAATCATGTGGAAAGTTAACCTAAGGTGTTTCCATTAGGTTTGCAGTAAGTGCTTTGGTGTAAAATTGAAATGTATACTATTGGTATTGTCAAAGCTTTGCATGCACTGAGAAAACAACTTTTTTGTCTTGATGTGCACAGGTATGAAACAACTTTCAGACATCTCAGAATCATGTGGGAAGTTAATCTAAAGTGTTTCCATTAGGTTTGCAGTAAGTGCTTTGGTGGAAAATTGAAATGTATGCTATTTGTATTGTCTAAGCATTGCATGCACTGAGATAACAACTTTTTTTTGTTGATGTGTACAGACATGAAACAACTTTGAAACTACTCATAATCATGTGGAAAGTTAACCTAAGGTGTTTCCATTAGGTTTGCAGTAAGTGCTTTGGTGTAACATTGAAATGTATACTATTTGTATTCTAAAAGCATTGCATGCACTGAGAAAACAACTTTTTTGTCTTGATGTGCACAGCTATGAAACAACTTTCAGACATCTCAGAATCATGTGGGAAGTTAACCTAAGCTGTATCTATTAGGTTTGCAGTCAGGACTTTTGAGTACAATTGAAATGTATACTACTTTTATGTCAAAGCATTCTATTCACTGTGAAATCAACATTTTTGTCTTTATGTGCACAGGTAAAAAACAACTTTCAGACATCTCAGAATCATGTGGGAAGTTAACCTAAAGTGTTTCCATTAGGTTTGCAGTAAGTGCTTTGCTGTAAAATTGAAATGTATACTAATTGTATTGACTAAGCATTGCATGCACTGAGATAACAACTTTTTTGTGTTGATGTGTACAGCCATGAAACAGCTTTCGAACTACTCATAATCATGTGGAAAGTTAACCTAAGCTGTATCCATTAGGTTTGCAGTCAGGACTTTTGAGTACAATTGAAATGTATACTACTTTTATGTCAAAGCATTCTATTCACTGTGAAATCAACTTTTTTGTCTTTATGTGCATAGGTATGAAACAACTTTCAGACATCTCAGAATCATGTGGGAAGTTAACCTAAAGTGTTTCCATTAGGTTTGCAGTAAGTGCTTTGCTGTAAAATTGAAATGTATACCAATTGTATTGACTAAGCATTGCATGCACTGAGATAACAACTTTTTTGTGTTGATGTGTACAGCCATGAAACAGCTTTCGAACTACTCATAATCATGTGGAAAGTTAACCTAAGCTGTATCCATTAGGTTTGCAGTCAGGACTTTTGAGTACAATTGAAATGTATACTACTTTTATGTCAAAGCATTCTATTCACTGTGAAATCAACTTTTTTGTCTTTATGTGCACAAGTATGAAACACCTTTCAGACATCTCAGAATCATGTGGGAAGTTAACCTAAAGTGTTTCCATTAGGTTTGCAGTAAGTGCTTTGGTGGAAAATTGAAATGTATGCTATTTGTATTGTCTAAGCATTGCATGCACTGAGATAACAACTTTTTTGTGTTGATGTCTACAGCCATGAAACAACTTTCAAACTACTCATAATCATGTGGAAAGTTAACCTAAGGTGTTTCCATTAGGTTTGCAGTAAGAGCTTTGGTGTAAAATTGAAATGTATACTATTGGTATTGTCAAAGCTTTGCATGTACTGAGATAACAACTTTTTTGTGTTGATGTGTACAGCCATGAAACAACTTTCAAACTACTCATAATCATGTGGAAAGTTAACCTAAGGTGTTTCCATTAGGTTTGCAGTAAGTGCTTTGGTGTAAAAATGAAATGTATACTATTTGTATTGTCAAAGCTTTGCATGCACTGAGAAAACAACTTTTTTGTCTTTATGTGCACAGGTATGAAACAACTTTCAGACATCTCAGAATCATGTGGGAAGTTAACCTAAAGTGTTTCCATTAGGTTTGCAGTAAGTGCTTTGCTGTAAAATTGAAATGTATACTAATTGTATTGACTAAGCATTGCATGCACTGAGATAACAACTTTTTTGTGTTGATGTATACAGCCATGAAACAGCTTTCAAACTACTCATAATCATGTGGAAAGTTAACCTAACCTGTATCCATTAGGTTTGCAGTCAGGGCTTTTGAGTACAATTGAAATGTATACTACTTTTATGTCAAAGCATTCTATTCACTGTGAAATCAACATTTTTGTCTTTATGTGCACAGGTAAAAAACAACTTTCAGACATCTCAGAATCATGTGGGAAGTTAACCTAAAGTGTTTCCATTAGGTTTGCAGTAAGTGCTTTGGTGGAAAATTGAAATGTATGCTATTTGTATTGTCTAAGCATTGCATGCACTGAGATAACAACTTTTTTGTGTTGATGTGTACAGCCATGAAACAACTTTCAAACTACTCATAATGATGTGGAAAGTTAACCTAAGGTGTTTCCATTAGGTTTGCAGTAAGTGCTTTGGTGTAAAATTGAAATGTATACTATTGGTATTGTCAAAGCTTTGCATGCACTGAGAAAACAACTTTTTTGTCTTGATGTGCACACGTATGAATCAACTTTCAGACATCTCAGAATCATGTGGGAAGTTAACCTAAAGTGTTTCCATTAGTTTTGCAGTAAGTGCTTTGGTGTAAATTTGAAATGTATACTATTTGCATTGTCTAAGCATTGCATGCACTGAGTTAACAACTTTTTTGTGTTGATGTGTACAGCCATGAAACAACTTTCAAACTACTCATAATCATGTGGAAAGTCAACCTAAGGTGTTTCCATTTGATTGCAGTAAGTACTTTGGAGTAAAATTGAGATGTATACTACCTTAATGTCAGAGCATAGTAGCACTGAGAAATAAACTTTTTTGTCTTGATGAACTGAGGCATGAAACAACTTTAAACCTAGTCATACTCATGTGGAAAGTTAACCTAAGGTGTTTCCATTAGGTTTGCAGTCAGGACTTTTGAGTACAATTGAAATGTATACTACTTTTATGTCAAAGCATTCTATTCACTGAGAAAACAACTTTTTTGTCTTTATGTGCACAGGTATGAAACAACTTTCAGACATCTCAGAATCATGTGGGAAGTTAACCTAAAGTGTTTCCATTAGGTTTGCGGTAAGTGCTTTGCTGTAAAATTGAAATGTATACTAATTGTATTGACTAAGCATTGCATGCACTGAGATAACAACTTTTTTGTGTTGATGTGTACAGCCATGAAACAGCTTTCGAACTACTCATAATCATGTGGAAAGTTAACCTAAGCTGTATCCATTAGGTTTGCAGTCAGGACTTTTGAGTACAATTGAAATGTATACTACTTTTATGTCAAAGCATTCTATTCACTGTGAAATCAACTTTTTTGTCTTTATGTGCACAAGTATGAAAGAACTTTCAGACATCTCAGAATCATGTGGGAAGTTAACCTAAAGTGTTTCCATTAGGTTTGCAGTAAGTGCTTTGCTGTAAAATTGAAATGTATACTAATTGTATTGTCTAAGCATTGCATGCCCTGAGATAACAACTTTTTTGTGTTGATGTATACAGCCATGAAACAGCTTTCAAACTACTCATAATCATGTGGAAAGTTAACCTAAGCTGTATCCATTAGGTTTGCAGTCAGGACTTTTGAGTACAATTGAAATGTATACTACTTTTATGTCAAAGCATTCTATTCACTGTGAAATCAACATTTTTGTCTTTATGTGCACAGGTAAAAAACAACTTTCAGACATCTCAGAATCATGTGGGAAGTTAACCTAAAGTGTTTCCATTAGGTTTGCAGTAAGTGCTTTGGTGGAAAATTGAAATGTATGCTATTTGTATTGTCTAAGCATTGCATGCACTGAGATAACAACTTTTTTGTGTTGATGTCTACAGCCATGAAACAACTTTCAAACTACTCATAATGATGTGGAAAGTTAACCTAAGGTGTTTCCATTAGGTTTGCAGTAAGTGCTTTGGTGTAAAATTGAAATGTATACTATTGGTATTGTCAAAGCTTTGCATGCACTGAGAAAACAACTTTTTTGTCTTGATGTGCACACGTATGAATCAACTTTCAGACATCTCAGAATCATGTGGGAAGTTAATCTAAAGTGTTTCCATTAGATTTGCAGTAAGTGCTTTGGTGTAAAATTGAAATGTATACTATTTGTATTGTCTAAGCATTGCATGCACTGAGATAACAACTTTTTTGTGTTGATGTGTACAGCCAGGAAACAACTTTCAAACTACTAATAATCATGTGGGAAGTTAACCTTAGGTGTTTCCATTTGTTTGCAGTAAGTACTTTGGAGTAAAATTGAGATGTATACTACCTTAATGTCAGAGCATAGTAGCACTGAGAAAGAAACTTTTTTGTCTTGATGAACTGAGGCATGAAACAACTTTAAACCTAGTCATACTCATGTGGAAAGTTAACCTAAGGTGTTTCCATTAGGTTTGCAGTCAGGACTTTTGAGTACAATTGAAATGTATACTACTTTTATGTCAAAGCATTCTATTCACTGAGATAACAACTTTTTTGTGCTGATGTGTACAGCCATGAAACAACTTTCAAACTACTCATAATCATGTGGAAAGTTAACCTAAGGTGTTTCAATTAGGTTTGTAGTAAGTGCTTTGGTGTAAAAATGAAATGTATACTATTTGTATTGTCAAAGCTTTGCATGCACTGAGAAAACAACTTTTTTGTCTTTATGTGCACAGGTATGAAACAACTTTCAGACATCTCAGAATCATGTGGGAAGTTAACCTAAAGTGTTTCCATTAGGTTTGCAGTAAGTGCTTTGCTGTAAAATTGAAATGTATACTAATTGTATTGACTAAGCATTGCATGCACTGAGATAACAACTTTTTTGTGTTGATGTGTACAGCCATGAAACAGCTTTCGAACTACTGATAATCATGTGGAAAGTTAACCTAAGCTGCATCCATTAGGTTTGCAGTCAAAACTTTTGAGTACAATTGAAATGTATACTACTTTTATGTCAAAGCATTCTATTCACTGTGAAATCAACTTTTTTGTCTTTATGTGCACAAGTATGAAACAACTTTCAGACATCTCAGAATCATGTGGGAAGTTAACCTAAAGTGTTTCCATTAGGTTTACAGTAAGTGCTTTGCTGTAAAATTGAAATGTATACTAATTGTATTGTCTAAGCATTGCATGCACTGAGATAACAACTTTTTTGTGTTGATGTATACAGCCATGAAAAAGCTTTCAAACTACTCATAATCATGTGGAAAGTTAACCTAAGCTGTATCCATTAGGTTTGCAGTCAGGACTTTTGAGTACAATTGAGATGTATACTACTTTTACGTCAAAGCATTCTATTCACTGTGAAATCAACTTTTTTGTCTTTATGTGCACAAGTATGAAACAACTTTCAGACATCTCAGAATCATGTGGGAAGTTAACCTAAAGTGTTTCCATTAGGTTTGCAGTAAGTGCTTTGGTGGAAAATTGAAATGTATGCTATTTGTATTGTCTAAGCATTGCATGCACTGAGATAACAACTTTTTTGTGTTGATGTTACAGCCATGAAACAACTTTCAAACTACTCATAATCATGTGGAAAGTTAACCTAAGGTGTTTCCATTAGGTTTGCAGTAAGTGCTTTGGTGTAAAATTGAAATGTATAGTATTTGTATTGTCAAAGCTTTGCATGCACTGAGAAAACAACTTTTTTGTCTTGATGTGCACAGGTATGAAACAACTTTCAGACATCTCAGAATCATGTGGGAAGTTAATCTAAAGTGTTTCCATTACGTTTGCAGTAAGTGCTTTAGTGGAAAATTGAAATGTATGCTATTTGTATTGTCTAAGCATTGCATGCACTGAGATAACAACTTTTTTTTGTTGATGTGTACAGACATGCAACAACTTTGAAACTACTCATAATCATGTGGAAAGTTAACCTAAGGTGTTTCCATTAGGTTTGCAGTAAGTGCTTTGGTGTAACATTGAAATGTATACTATTTGTATTGTAAAAGCATTGCATGCACTGAGAAAACAACTTTTTTGTCTTGATGTGCACAGGTATGAAACAACTTTCAGACATCTCAGAATCATGTGGGAAGTTAACCTAAAGTGTTTCCATTAGGTTTGCAGTAAGTGCTTTGGTGGAAAATTGAAATGTATGCTATTTGTATTGTCTAAGCATTGCATGCACTGAGATAACAACTTTTTTTTGTTGATGTGTACAGACATGAAACAACTTTGAAACTACTGATAATCATGTGGAAAGTTAACCTAAGGTGTTTCCATTAGGTTTGCAGTAAGTGCTTTGGTGTAACATTGAAATGTATACTATTTGTATTCTAAAAGCATTGCATGCACTGAGAAAACAACTTTTTTGTCTTGATGTGCACAGCTATGAAACAACTTTCAGACATCTCAGAATCATGTGGGAAGTTAACCTAAGCTGTATCCATTAGGTTTGCAGTCAGGACTTTTGAGTACAATTGAAATGTATACTACTTTTATGTCAAAGCATTCTATTCACTGTGAAATCAACTTTTTTGTCTTTATGTGCACAGGTATGAAACAACTTTCAGACATCTCAGAATCATGTGGGAAGTTAACCTAAAGTGTTTCCATTAGTTTTGCAGAAAGTGCTTTGGTGTAAAATTGAAATGTATACTATTTGTATTGTCTAAGCATTGCATGCACTGAGTTAACAACTTTTTTGTGTTGATGTATACAGCCATGAAACAGCTTTCAAACTACTCATAATCATGTGGAAAGTTAACCTAAGCTGTATCCATTAGGTTTGCAGTCAGGACTTTTGAGTACAATTGAAATGTATACTACTCTTATGTCAAAGCATTGTATTCACTGTGAAATCAACTTTTTTGTCTTTATGTGCACAAGTATGAAACAACATTCAGACATCTCAGAATCATGTGGGAAGTTAACCTAAGGTGTTTCCATTAGGTTTGCAGTAAGTGCTTTGCTGTAAAATTGAAATGTATACTAATTGTATTGTCTAAGCATTGCATGCCCTGAGATAACAACTTTTTTGTGTTGATGTATACAGCCATGAAACAGCTTTCAAACTACTCATAATCATGTGGAAAGTTAACCTAAGGTGTTTCCATTAGGTTTGCAGTCAGGACTTTTGAGTACAATTGAAATGTATACTACTTTTATGTCAAAGCATTCTATTCACTGAGATAACAACTTTTTTGTGTTGATGTGTACAGCCATGAAACAACTTTCAAACTACTCATAATCATGTGGAAAGTTAACCTAAGGTGTTTCCATTAGGTTTGCAGTAAGTGCTTTGGTGTAAAAATGAAATGTATACTATTTGTATTGTCAAATCTTTGCATGCACTGAGAAAACAACTTTTTTGTCTTTATGTGCACAGGTATGAAACAACTTTCAAACTACTAATAATCATGTGGGAAGTTAACCTTAGGTGTTTCCATTTGTTTGCAGTAAGTACTTTGGAGTAAAATTGAGATGTATACTACGTTAATGTCAGAGCATAGTAGCACTGAGAAAGAAACTTTTTTGTCTTGATGAACTGAGGCATGAAACTACTTTAAACCTGGTAATACTCATGTGGAAAGTTAACCTAAGGTGTTTCCATTAGGTTTGCAGTCAGGACTTTTGAGTACAATTGAAATGTATACTACTTTTATGTCAAAGCATTCTATTCACTGTGAAATCAACTTTTTTGTCTCTATGTGCACAGGTATGAAACAACTTTCAGACATCTCAGAATCATGTGGGAAGTTAACCTAAAGTGTTTCCATTAGTTTTGCAGTAAGTGCTTTGGTGTAAAATTGAAATGTATACTATTTGTATTGTCTAAGCATTACATGCACTGAGATAACAACTTTTTTGTGTTGATGTGTACAGCCAGGAAACAACTTTCAAACTACTAATAATCATGTGGGAAGTTAACCTAAGGTGTTTCCATTTGTTTGCAGTAAGTACTTTGGAGTAAAATTGCGATGTATACTACCTTAATGTCAGAGCATAGTAGCACTGAGAAAGAAACTTTTTTGTCTTGATGAACTGAGGCATGAAACAACTTTAAACCTGGTCATACTCATGTGGAAAATTAACCTAAGGTGTTTCCATTAGGTTTGCAGTCAGGACTTTTGAGTACAATTGAAATGTATACTACTTTTATGTCAAAGCATTCTATTCACTGTGAAATCAACTTTTTTGTCTTTATGTGCACAGGTATGAAACAACTTTCAGACATCTCAGAATCATGTGGGAAGTTAACCTAAAGTGTTTCCATTAGTTTTGCAGTAAGTGCTTTGGTGTAAAATTGAAATGTATACTATTTGTATTGTCTAAGCATTGCATGCACTGAGTTAACAACTTTTTTGTGTTGATGTGTACAGCCATGAAACAACTTTCAAACTACTCATAATCATGTGGAAAGTTAACCTAAGGTGTTTCCATTTGATTGCAGTAAGTACTTTGGAGTAAAATTGAGATGTATACTACCTTAATGTCAGAGCATAGTAGCACTGAGAAATAAACTTTTTTGTCTTGATGAACTGAGGCATGAAACAACTTTAAACCTAGTCATACTCATGTGGAAAGTTAACCTAAGGTGTTTCCATTAGGTTTGCAGTCAGGACTTTTGAGTACAATTGAAATGTATACTACTTTTATGTCAAAGCATTCTATTCACTGAGATAACAACTTTTATGTCTTTATGTGCACAGGTATGAAACAACTTTCAGACATCTCAGAATCATGTGGGAAGTTAACCTAAAGTGTTTCCATTAGGTTTACAGTAAGTGCTTTGCTGTAAAATTGAAATGTATACTAATTGTATTGTCTAAGCATTGCATGCACTGAGATAACAGCTTTTTTGTGTTGATGTATACAGCCATGAAAAAGCTTTCAAACTATTCATAATCATGTGGAAAGTTAACCTAAGCTGTATCCATTAGGTTTGCAGTCAGGACTTTTGAGTACAATTGAGATGTATACTACTTTTACGTCAAAGCATTCTATTCACTGTGAAATCAACTTTTTTGTCTTTATGTGCACAAGTATGAAACAACTTTCAGACATCTCAGAATCATGTGGGAAGTTAACCTAAAGTGTTTCCATTAGGTTTGCAGTAAGTGCTTTGGTGGAAAATTGAAATGTATGCTATTTGTATTGTCTAAGCATTGCATGCACTGAGATAACAACTTTTTTGTGTTGATGTGTACAGCCATGAAACAACTTTCAAACTACTCATAATCATGTGGAAAGTTAACCTAAGGTGTTTCCATTAGGTTTGCAGTAAGTGCTTTGGTGTAAAATTGAAATGTATACTATTGGTATTGTCAAAGCTTTGCATGCACTGAGAAAACAACTTTTTTGTCTTGATGTGCACAGGTATGAAACAACTTTCAGACATCTCAGAATCATGTGGGAAGTTAATCTAAAGTGTTTCCATTAGGTTTGCAGTAAGTGCTTTGGTGGAAAATTGAAATGTATGCTATTTGTATTGTCTAAGCATTGCATGCACTGAGATAACAACTTTTTTTTGTTGATGTGTACAGACATGAAACAACTTTGAAACTACTCATAATCATGTGGAAAGTTAACCTAAGGTGTTTCCATTAGGTTTGCAGTAAGTGCTTTGGTGTAACATTGAAATGTATACTATTTGTATTCTAAAAGCATTGCATGCACTGAGAAAACAACTTTTTTGTCTTGATGTGCACAGCTATGAAACAACTTTCAGACATCTCAGAATCATGTGGGAAGTTAACCTAAGCTGTATCCATTAGGTTTGCAGTCAGGACTTTTGAGTACAATTGAAATGTATACTACTTTTATGTCAAAGCATTCTATTCACTGTGAAATCAACATTTTTGTCTTTATGTGCACAGGTAAAAAACAACTTTCAGACATCTCAGAATCATGTGGGAAGTTAACCTAAAGTGTTTCCATTAGGTTTGCAGTAAGTGCTTTGGTGGAAAATTGAAATGTATGCTATTTGTATTGTCTAAGCATTGCATGCACTGAGATAACAACTTTTTTGTGTTGATGTGTACAGCCATGAAACAACTTTCAAACTACTCATAATGATGTGGAAAGTTAACCTAAGGTGTTTCCATTAGGTTTGCAGTCAGGACTTTTGAGTACAATTGAAATGTATACTACTTTTATGTCAAAGCATTCTATTCACTGAGATAACAACTTTTTTGTGTTGATGTGTACAGCCATGAAACAACTTTCAAACTACTCATAATCATGTGGAAAGTTAACCTAAGGTGTTTCCATTAGGTTTGCAGTAAGTGCTTTGGTGTAAAAATGAAATGTATACTATTTGTATTGTCAAAGCTTTGCATGCACTGAGATAACAACTTTTTTGTGTTGATGTGTACAGCCAGGAAACAACTTTCAAACTACTAATAATCATGTGGGAAGTTAACCTAAGGTGTTTCCATTTGTTTGCAGTATGTACTTTGGAGTAAAATTGAGATGTATACTACCTTAATGTCAGAGCATAGTAGCACTGAGAAAGAAACTTTTTTGTCTTGATGAACTGAGGCATGAAACAACTTTAAACCTGGTCATACTCATGTGGAAAATTAACCTAAGGTGTTTCCATTAGGTTTGCAGTCAGGACTTTTGAGTACAATTGAAATGTATACTACTTTTATGTCAAAGCATTCTATTCACTGTGAAATCAACTTTTTTGTCTTTATGTGCACAGGTACGAAACAACTTTCAGACATCTCAGAATCATGTGGGAAGTTAACCTAAAGTGTTTCCATTAGTTTTGCAGTAAGTGCTTTGGTGTAAAATTGAAATGTATACTATTTGTATTGTCTAAGCATTGCATGCACTGAGTTAACAACTTTTTTGTGTTGATGTGTACAGCCATGAAACAACTTTCAAACTACTCATAATCATGTGGAAAGTTAACCTAAGGTGTTTCCATTTGATTGCAGTAAGTACTTTGGAGTAAAATTGAGATGTATACTACCTTAATGTCAGAGCATAATAGCACTGAGAAATAAACTTTTTTGTCTTGATGAACTGAGGCATGAAACAACTTTAAACCTAGTCATACTCATGTGGAAAGTTAACCTAAGGTGTTTCCATTAGGTTTGCAGTCAGGACTTTTGAGTACAATTGAAATGTATACTACTTTTATGTCAAAGCATTCTATTCACTGAGATAACAACTTTTTTGTGTTGATGTGTACAGCCATGAAACAACTTTCAAACTACTCATAATCATGTGGAAAGTTAACCTAAGGTGTTTCCATTAGGTTTGCAGTAAGTGCTTTGGTGTAAAAATGAAATGTATACTATTTGTATTGTCAAAGCTTTGCATGCACTGAGAAAACAACTTTTTTGTCTTTATGTGCACAGGTATGAAACAACTTTCAGACATCTCAGAATCATGTGGAAAGTTAACCTAAGGTGTTTCCATTAGTTTTGCAGTAAGTGCTTTGGTGTAAAATTGAAATGTATTCTATATGTATTGTAAAAGCATTGCATGCACTGAGAAAACAACTTTTTTGTCTTGATGTGCACAGGTATGAAACAACTTTCAGACATCTCAGAATCATGTGGGAAGTTAATCTAAGTTGTTTCCATTAGGTTTGCAGTAAGGACTTTGGTGTAAAATTGAAATGTATACTATTTGTATTCTCTAAGCATTGCATGCACTGAGATAGCAACTGTTTTGTGTTGATGTGTACAGCCATGAAACAACTTTCAAACTACTCATAATCATGTGAGAAGTTAACCTAAAGTGTTTCCATTAGGTTTGCAGTAAGTGCTTTGGTGTAAAAATGAAATGTATACTATTTGTATTGTCAAAGCTTTGCATGCACTGAGAAAACAACTTTTTTGTCTTTATGTGCACAGGTATGAAACAACTTTCAGACATCTCAGAATCATGTGGGAAGTTAACCTAAAGTGTTTCCATTAGGTTTGCAGTAAGTGCTTTGTTGTAAAATTGAAATGTATACTAATTGTATTGACTAAGCATTGCATGCACTGAGATAACAACTTTTTTGTGTTGATGTGTACAGCCATGAAACAGCTTTCGAACTACTCATAATCATGTGGAAAGTTAACCTAAGCTGTATCCATTAGGTTTGCAGTCAGGACTTTTGAGTACAATTGAAATGTATACTACTCTTATGTCAAAGCATTGTATTCACTGTGAAATCAACTTTTTTGTCTTTATGTGCACAAGTATGAAACAACTTTCAGACATCTCAGAATCATGTGGGAAGTTAACCTAAAGTGTTTCCATTAGGTTTGCAGTAAGTGCTTTGCTGTAAAATTGAAATGTATACTAATTGTATTGTCTAAGCATTGCATGCCCTGAGATAACAACTTTTTTGTGTTGATGTATACAGCCATGAAACAGCTTTCAAACTACTCATAATCATGCGGAAAGTTAACCTAAGCTGTATCCATTAGGTTTGCAGTCAGGACTTTTGAGTACAATTGAAATGTATACTACTTTTATGTCAAAGCATTCTATTCACTGTGAAATCAACATTTTTGTCTTTATGTGCACAGGTAAAAAACAACTTTCAGACATCTCAGAATCATGTGGGAAGTTAACCTAAAGTGTTTCCATTAGGTTTGCAGTAAGTGCTTTGGTGGAAAATTGAAATGTATGCTATTTGTATTGTCTAAGCATTGCATGCACTGAGATAACAACTTTTTTGTGTTGATGTCTACAGCCATGAAACAACTTTCAAACTACTCATAATGATGTGGAAAGTTAACCTAAGGTGTTTCCATTAGGTTTGCAGTAAGTGCTTTGGTGTAAAATTGAAATGTATACTATTGGTATTGTCAAAGCTTTGCATGCACTGAGAAAACAACTTTTTTGTCTTGATGTGCACACGTATGAATCAACTTTCAGACATCTCAGAATCATGTGGGAAGTTAATCTAAAGTGTTTCCATTAGATTTGCAGTAAGTGCTTTGGTGTAAAATTGAAATGTATACTATTTGTATTGTCTAAGCATTGCATGCACTGAGATAACAACTTTTTTGTGTTGATGTGTACAGCCAGGAAACAACTTTCAAACTACTAATAATCATGTGGGAAGTTAACCTTAGGTGTTTCCATTTGTTTGCAGTAAGTACTTTGGAGTAAAATTGAGATGTATACTACCTTAATGTCAGAGCATAGTAGCACTGAGAAAGAAACTTTTTTGTCTTGATGAACTGAGGCATGAAACTACTTTAAACCTGGTCATACTCATGTGGAAAGTTAACCTAAGGTGTTTCCATTAGGTTTGCAGTCAGGACTTTTGAGTACAATTGAAATGTATACTACTTTTATGTCAAAGCATTCTATTCACTGTGAAATCAACTTTTTTGTCTCTATGTGCACAGGTATGAAAGAACTTTCAGACATCTCAGAATCATGTGGGAAGTTAACCTAAAGTGTTTCCATTAGTTTTGCAGTAAGTGCTTTGGTGTAAAATTGAAATGTATACTATTTGTATTGTCTAAGCATTACATGCACTGAGATAACAACTTTTTTGTGTTGATGTGTACAGCCAGGAAACAACTTTCAAACTGCTAATAATCATGTGGGAAGTTAACCTAAGGTGTTTCCATTTGTTTGCAGTAAGTACTTTGGAGTAAAATTGAGATGTATACTACCTTAATGTCAGAGAATAGTAGCACTGAGAAAGAAACTTTTTTGTCTTGATGAACTGAGGCATGAAACAACTTTAAACCTGGTCATACTCATGTGGAAAATTAACCTAAGGTGTTTCCATTAGGTTTGCAGTCAGGACTTTTGAGTACAATTGAAATGTATACTACTTTTATGTCAAAGCATTCTATTCACTGTGAAATCAACTTTTTTGTCTTTATGTGCACAGGTATGAAACAACTTTCAGACATCTCAGAATCATGTGGGAAGTTAACCTAAAGTGTTTCCATTAGTTTTGCAGTAAGTGCTTTGGTGTAAAATTGAAATGTATACTATTTGTATTGTCTAAGCATTGCATGCACTGAGTTATCAACTTTTTTGTGTTGATGTGTACAGCCATGAAACAACTTTCAAACTACTCATAATCATGTGGAAAGTTAACCTAAGGTGTTTCCATTTGATTGCAGTAAGTACTTTGGAGTAAAATTGAGATGTATACTACCTTAATGTCAGAGCATAGTAGCACTGAGAAATAAACTTTTTTGTCTTGATGAACTGAGGCATGAAACAACTTTAAACCTAGTCATACTCATGTGGAAAGTTAACCTAAGGTGTTTCCATTAGGTTTGCAGTCAGGACTTTTGAGTACAATTGAAATGTATACTACTTTTATGTCAAAGCATTCTATTCACTGAGATAACAACTTTTTTGTGTTGATGTGTTCAGCCATGAAACAACTTTCAAACTACTCATAATCATGTGGAAAGTTAACCTAAGGTGTTTCCATTAGGTTTGCAGTAAGTGCTTTGGTGTAAAAATGAAATGTATACTATTTGTATTGTCAAAGCTTTGCATGCACTGAGAAAACAACTTTTTTGTCTTTATGTGCACAGGTATGAAACAACTTTCAGACATCTCAGAATCATGTGGAAAGTTAACCTAAGGTGTTTCCATTAGGTTTGCAGTAAGTGCTTTGGTGTAAAATTGAAATGTATTCTATATGTATTGTAAAAGCATTGCATGCACTGAGAAAACAACTTTTTTGTCTTGATGTGCACAGGTATGAAACAACTTTCAGACATCTCAGAATCATGTGGGAAGTTAATCTAAGTTGTTTCCATTAGGTTTGCAGTAAGGACTTTGGTGTAAAATTGAAATGTATACTATTTGTATTCTCCAAGCATTGCATGCACTGAGATAGCAACTGTTTTGTGTTGATGTGTACAGCCATGAAACAACTTTCAAACTACTCATAATCATGTGAGAAGTTAACCTAAAGTGTTTCCATTAGGTTTGCAGTAAGTGCTTTGGTGTAAAAATGAAATGTATACTATTTGTATTGTCAAAGCTTTGCATGCACTGAGAAAACAACTTTTTTGTCTTTATGTGCACAGGTATGAAACAACTTTCAGACATCTCAGAATCATGTGGGAAGTTAACCTAAAGTGTTTCCATTAGGTTTGCAGTAAGTGCTTTGTTGTAAAATTGAAATGTATACTAATTGTATTGACTAAGCATTGCATGCACTGAGATAACAACTTTTTTGTGTTGATGTGTACAGCCATGAAACAGCTTTCGAACTACTAATAATCATGTGGGAAGTTAACCTTAGGTGTTTCCATTTCTTTGCAGTAAGTACTTTGGAGTAAAATTGAGATGTATACTACCTTAATGTCAGAGCATAGTAGCACTGAGAAAGAAACTTTTTTGTCTTGATGAACTGAGGCATGAAACTACTTTAAACCTGGTAATACTCATGTGGAAAGTTAACCTAAGGTGTTTCCATTAGGTTTGCAGTCAGGACTTTTGAGTACAATTGAAATGTATACTACTTTTATGTCAAAGCATTCTATTCACTGTGAAATCAACTTTTTTGTCTCTATGTGCACAGGTATGAAAGAACTTTCAGACATCTCAGAATCATGTGGGAAGTTAACCTAAAGTGTTTCCATTAGTTTTGCAGTAAGTGCTTTGGTGTAAAATTGAAATGTATACTATTTGTATTGTCTAAGCATTACATGCACTGAGATAACAACTTTTTTGTGTTGATGTGTACAGCCAGGAAACAACTTTCAAACTACTAATAATCATGTGGGAAGTTAACCTAAGGTGTTTCCATTTGTTTGCAGTAAGTACTTTGGAGTAAAATTGAGATGTATACTACCTTAATGTCAGAGCATAGTAGCACTGAGAAATAAACTTTTTTGTCTTGATGAACTGAGGCATGAAACAACTTTAAACCTAGTCATACTCATGTGGAAAGTTAACCTAAGGTGTTTCCATTAGGTTTGCAGTCAGGACTTTTGAGTACAATTGAAATGTATACTATTTTTATGTCAAAGCATTCTATTCACTGAGATAACAACTTTTATGTCTTTATGTGCACAGGTATGAAACAACTTTCAGACATCTCAGAATCATGTGGGAAGTTAACCTAAAGTGTTTCCATTAGGTTTGCAGTAAGTGCTTTGTTGTAAAATTGAAATGTATACTAATTGTATTGACTAAGCATTGCATGCACTGAGATAACAACTTTTTTGTGTTGATGTGTACAGCCATGAAACAGCTTTCGAACTACTCATAATCATGTGGAAAGTTAACCTAAGCTGTATCCATTAGGTTTGCAGTCAGGACTTTTGAGTACAATTGAAATGTATACTACTCTTATGTCAAAGCATTCTATTCACTGTGAAATCAACTTTTTTGTCTTTATGTGCACAAGTATGAAACAACTTTCAGACATCTCAGAATCATGTGGGAAGTTAACCTAAAGTGTTTCCATTAGGTTTACAGTAAGTGCTTTGCTGTAAAATTGAAATGTATACTAATTGTATTGACTAAGCATTGCATGCACTGAGATAACAACTTTTTTGTGTTGATGTGTACAGCCATGAAACAGCTTTCGAACTACTAATAATCATGTGGGAAGTTAACCTTAGGTGTTTCCATTTGTTTGCAGTAAGTACTTTGGAGTAAAATTGAGATGTATACTACCTTAATGTCAGAGCATAGTAGCACTGAGAAAGAAACTTTTTTGTCTTGATGAACTGAGGCATGAAACTACTTTAAACCTGGTAATACTCATGTGGAAAGTTAACCTAAGGTGTTTCCATTAGGTTTGCAGTCAGGACTTTTGAGTACAATTGAAATGTATACTACTTTTATGTCAAAGCATTCTATTCACTGTGAAATCAACTTTTTTGTCTCTATGTGCACAGGTATGAAAGAACTTTCAGACATCTCAGAATCATGTGGGAAGTTAACCTAAAGTGTTTCCATTAGTTTTGCAGTAAGTGCTTTGGTGTAAAATTGAAATGTATACTATTTGTATTGTCTAAGCATTACATGCACTGAGATAACAACTTTTTTGTGTTGATGTGTACAGCCAGGAAACAACTTTCAAACTACTAATAATCATGTGGGAAGTTAACCTAAGGTGTTTCCATTTGTTTGCAGTAAGTACTTTGGAGTAAAATTGAGATGTATACTACCTTAATGTCAGAGCATAGTAGCACTGAGAAAGAAACTTTTTTGTCTTGATGAACTGAGGCATGAAACAACTTTAAACCTGGTCATACTCATGTGGAAAATTAACCTAAGGTGTTTCCATTAGGTTTGCAGTCAGGACTTTTGAGTACAATTGAAATGTATACTACTTTTATGTCAAAGCATTCTATTCACTGTGAAATCAACTTTTTTGTCTTTATGTGCACAGGTATGAAACAACTTTCAGACATCTCAGAATCATGTGGGAAGTTAACCTAAAGTGTTTCCATTAGTTTTGCAGTAAGTGCTTTGGTGTAAAATTGAAATGTATACTATTTGTATTGTCTAAGCATTGCATGCACTGAGTTAACAACTTTTTTGTGTTGATGTGTACAGCCATGAAACAACTTTCAAACTACTCATAATCATGTGGAAAGTTAACCTAAGGTGTTTCCATTTGATTGCAGTAAGTACTTTGGAGTAAAATTGAGATGTATACTACCTTAAT
Source organism: Mobula birostris (assembly GCF_030028105.1). Taxonomy (NCBI): domain Eukaryota; kingdom Metazoa; phylum Chordata; class Chondrichthyes; order Myliobatiformes; family Myliobatidae; genus Mobula; species Mobula birostris. Next base: position 117,697 of record NW_027274104.1, read on the forward strand.
GTCAGAGCATAGTAGCACTGAGAAATAAACTTTTTTGTCTTGATGAACTGAGGCATGAAACAACTTTAAACCTAGTCATACTCATGTGGAAAGTTAACCTAAGGTGTTTCCATTAGGTTTGCAGTCAGGACTTTTGAGTACAATTGAAATGTATACTATTTTTATGTCAAAGCATTCTATTCACTGAGATAACAACTTTTATGTCTTTATGTGCACAGGTATGAAACAACTTTCAGACATCTCAGAATCATGTGGGAAGTTAACCTAAAGTGTTTCCATTAGGTTTGCAGTAAGTGCTTTGTTGTAAAATTGAAATGTATACTAATTGTATTGACTAAGCATTGCATGCACTGAGATAACAACTTTTTTGTGTTGATGTGTACAGCCATGAAACAGCTTTCGAACTACTCATAATCATGTGGAAAGTTAACCTAAGCTGTATCCATTAGGTTTGCAGTCAGGACTTTTGAGTACAATTGAAATGTATACTACTCTTATGTCAAAGCATTCTATTCACTGTGAAATCAACTTTTTTGTCTTTATGTGCACAAGTATGAAACAACTTTCAGACATCTCAGAATCATGTGGGAAGTTAACCTAAAGTGTTTCCATTAGGTTTACAGTAAGTGCTTTGCTGTAAAATTGAAATGTATACTAATTGTATTGTCTAAGCATTGCATGCACTGAGATAACAACTTTTTTGTGTTGATGTATACAGCCATGAAAAAGCTTTCAAACTACTCATAATCATGTGGAAAGTTAACCTAAGCTGTATCCATTAGGTTTGCAGTCAGGACTTTTGAGTACAATTGAGATGTATACTACTTTTACGTCAAAGCATTCTATTCACTGTGAAATCAACTTTTTTGTCTTTATGTGCACAAGTATGAAACAACTTTCAGACATCTCAGAATCATGTGGGAAGTTAACCTAAAGTGTTTCCATTAGGTTTGCAGTAAGTGCTTTGGTGGAAAATTGAAATGTATGCTATTTGTATTGTCTAAGCATTGCATGCACTGAGATAACAACTTTTTTTTGTTGATGTGTACAGACATGCAACAACTTTGAAACTACTCATAATCATGTGGAAAGTTAACCTAAGGTGTTTCCATTAGGTTTGCAGTAAGTGCTTTGGTGTAACATTGAAATGTATACTATTTGTATTGTAAAAGCATTGCATGCACTGAGAAAACAACTTTTTTGTCTTGATGTGCACAGCTATGAAACAACTTTCAGACATCTCAGAATCATGTGGAAAGTTAACCTAAAGTGTTTCCATTAGGTTTGCAGTAAGTGCTTTGGTGGAAAATTGAAATGTATGCTATTTGTATTGTCTAAGCATTGCATGCACTGAGATAACAACTTTTTTGTGTTGATGTGTACAGCCATGAAACAACTTTCAAACTACTCATAATCATGTGGAAAGTTAACCTAAGGTGTTTCCATTAGGTTTGCAGTAAGTGCTTTGGTGTAAAATTGAAATGTATACTATTGGTATTGTCAAAGCTTTGCATGCACTGAGAAAACAACTTTTTTGTCTTGATGTGCACAGGTATGAAACAACTTTCAGACATCTCAGAATCATGTGGGAAGTTAATCTAAAGTGTTTCCATTAGGTTTGCAGTAAGTGCTTTGGTGGAAAATTGAAATGTATGCTATTTGTATTGTCTAAGCATTGCATGCACTGAGATAACAACTTTTTTTTGTTGATGTGTACAGACATGAAACAACTTTGAAACTACTCATAATCATGTGGAAAGTTAACCTAAGGTGTTTCCATTAGGTTTGCAGTAAGTGCTTTGGTGTAACATTGAAATGTATACTATTTGTATTCTAAAAGCATTGCATGCACTGAGAAAACAACTTTTTTGTCTTGATGTGCACAGCTATGAAACAACTTTCAGACATCTCAGAATCATGTGGGAAGTTAACCTAAGCTGTATCCATTAGGTTTGCAGTCAGGACTTTTGAGTACAATTGAAATGTATACTACTTTTATGTCAAAGCATTCTATTCACTGTGAAATCAACATTTTTGTCTTTATGTGCACAGGTAAAAAACAACTTTCAGACATCTCAGAATCATGTGGGAAGTTAACCTAAAGTGTTTCCATTAGGTTTGCAGTAAGTGCTTTGGTGGAAAATTGAAATGTATGCTATTTGTATTGTCTAAGCATTGCATGCACTGAGATAACAACTTTTTTGTGTTGATGTGTACAGCCATGAAACAACTTTCAAACTACTCATAATGATGTGGAAAGTTAACCTAAGGTGTTTCCATTAGGTTTGCAGTCAGGACTTTTGAGTACAATTGAAATGTATACTACTTTTATGTCAAAGCATTCTATTCACTGAGATAACAACTTTTTTGTGTTGATGTGTACAGCCATGAAACAACTTTCAAACTACTCATAATCATGTGGAAAGTTAACCTAAGGTGTTTCCATTAGGTTTGCAGTAAGTGCTTTGGTGTAAAAATGAAATGTATACTATTTGTATTGTCAAAGCTTTGCATGCACTGAGAAAACAACTTTTTTGTCTTTATGTGCACAGGTATGAAACAACTTTCAGACATCTCAGAATCATGTGGGAAGTTAACCTAAAGTGTTTCCATTATGTTTGCAGTAAGTGCTTTGCTGTAAAATTGAAATGTATACTAATTGTATTGACTAAGCATTGCATGCACTGAGATAACAACTTTTTTGTGTTGATGTGTACAGCCAGGAAACAAATTTCAAACTACTAATAATCATGTGGGAAGTTAACCTTAGGTGTTTCCATTTGTTTGCAGTAAGTACTTTGGAGTAAAATTGAGATGTATACTACCTTAATGTCAGAGCATAGTAGCACTGAGAAAGAAACTTTTTTGTCTTGATGAACTGAGGCATGAAACTACTTTAAACCTGGTAATACTCATGTGGAAAGTTAACCTAAGGTGTTTCCATTAGGTTTGCAGTCAGGACTTTTGAGTACAATTGAAATGTATACTACTTTTATGTCAAAGCATTCTATTCACTGTGAAATCAACTTTTTTGTCTCTATGTGCACAGGTATGAAAGAACTTTCAGACAGCTCAGAATCATGTGGGAAGTTAACCTAAAGTGTTTCCATTAGTTTTGCAGTAAGTGCTTTGGTGTAAAATTGAAATGTATACTATTTGTATTGTCTAAGCATTACATGCACTGAGATAACAACTTTTTTGTGTTGATGTGTACAGCCAGGAAACAACTTTCAAACTACTAATAATCATGTGGGAAGTTAACCTAAGGTGTTTCCATTTGTTTGCAGTAAGTACTTTGGAGTAAAATTGAGATGTATACTACCTTAATGTCAGAGCATAGTAGCACTGAGAAAGAAACTTTTTTGTCTTGATGAACTGAGGCATGAAACAACTTTAAACCTGGTCATACTCATGTGGAAAATTAACCTAAGGTGTTTCCATTAGGTTTGCAGTCAGGACTTTTGAGTACAATTGAAATGTATACTACTTTTATGTCAAAGCATTCTATTCACTGTGAAATCAACTTTTTTGTCTTTATGTGCACAGGTATGAAACAACTTTCAGACATCTCAGAATCATGTGGGAAGTTAACCTAAAGTGTTTCCATTAGTTTTGCAGTAAGTGCTTTGGTGTAAAATTGAAATGTATACTATTTGTATTGTCTAAGCATTGCATGCACTGAGTTAACAACTTTTTTGTGTTGATGTGTACAGCCATGAAACAACTTTCAAACTACTCATAATCATGTGGAAAGTTAACCTAAGGTGTTTCCATTTGATTGCAGTAAGTACTTTGGAGTAAAATTGAGATGTATACTACCTTAATGTCAGAGCATAGTAGCACTGAGAAATAAACTTTTTTGTCTTGATGAACTGAGGCATGAAACAACTTTAAACCTAGTCATACTCATGTGGAAAGTTAAACTAAGGTGTTTCCATTAGGTTTGCAGTCAGGACTTTTGAGTACAATTGAAATGTATACTACTATTATGCCAAAGCATTCTATTCACTGAGAAATCAACTTTTTTGTCTTTATGTCCACAGGTATGAAACAACTTTCAGACATCTCAGAATCCTGTGGGACGTTAACCTAAGGTGTTTCCATTAGGTTTGCAGTAAGTGCTTTGGTGTAAAATTGAAATGTATACTAATTGTATTGACTAAGCATTGCATGCACTGAGATAACAACTTTTTTGTGTTGATGTGTACAGCCATGAAACAGCTTTCGAACTACTAATAATCATGTGGGAAGTTAACCTTAGGTGTTTCCATTTGTTTGCAGTAAGTACTTTGGAGTAAAATTGAGATGTATACTACCTTAATGTCAGAGCATAGTAGCACTGAGAAAGAAACTTTTTTGTCTTGATGAACTGAGGCATGAAACTACTTTAAACCTGGTAATACTCATGTGGAAAGTTAACCTAAGGTGTTTCCATTAGGTTTGCAGTCAGGACTTTTGAGTACAATTGAAATGTATACTACTTTTATGTCAAAGCATTCTATTCACTGTGAAATCAACTTTTTTGTCTCTATGTGCACAGGTATGAAAGAACTTTCAGACATCTCAGAATCATGTGGGAAGTTAACCTAAAGTGTTTCCATTAGTTTTGCAGTAAGTGCTTTGGTGTAAAATTGAAATGTATACTATTTGTATTGTCTAAGCATTACATGCACTGAGATAACAACTTTTTTGTGTTGATGTGTACAGCCAGGAAACAACTTTCAAACTACTAATAATCATGTGGGAAGTTAACCTAAGGTGTTTCCATTTGTTTGCAGTAAGTACTTTGGAGTAAAATTGAGATGTATACTACCTTAATGTCAGAGCATAGTAGCACTGAGAAAGAAACTTTTTTGTCTTGATGAACTGAGGCATGAAACAACTTTAAACCTGGTCATACTCATGTGGAAAATTAACCTAAGGTGTTTCCATTAGGTTTGCAGTCAGGACTTTTGAGTACAATTGAAATGTATACTACTTTTATGTCAAAGCATTCTATTCACTGTGAAATCAACTTTTTTGTCTTTATGTGCACAGGTATGAAACAACTTTCAGACATCTCAGAATCATGTGGGAAGTTAACCTAAAGTGTTTCCATTAGTTTTGCAGTAAGTGCTTTGGTGTAAAATTGAAATGTATACTATTTGTATTGTCTAAGCATTGCATGCACTGAGTTAACAACTTTTTTGTGTTGATGTGTACAGCCATGAAACAACTTTCAAACTACTCATAATCATGTGGAAAGTTAACCTAAGGTGTTTCCATTTGATTGCAGTAAGTACTTTGGAGTAAAATTGAGATGTATACTACCTTAATGTCAGAGCATAGTAGCACTGAGAAATAAACTTTTTTGTCTTGATGAACTGAGGCATGAAACAACTTTAAACCTAGTCATACTCATGTGGAAAGTTAACCTAAGGTGTTTCCATTAGGTTTGCAGTCAGGACTTTTGAGTACAATTGAAATGTATACTATTTTTATGTCAAAGCATTCTATTCACTGAGATAACAACTTTTATGTCTTTATGTGCACAGGTATGAAACAACTTTCAGACATCTCAGAATCATGTGGGAAGTTAACCTAAAGTGTTTCCATTAGGTTTGCAGTAAGTGCTTTGTTGTAAAATTGAAATGTATACTAATTGTATTGACTAAGCATTGCATGCACTGAGATAACAACTTTTTTGTGTTGATGTGTACAGCCATGAAACAGCTTTCGAACTACTCATAATCATGTGGAAAGTTAACCTAAGCTGTATCCATTAGGTTTGCAGTCAGGACTTTTGAGTACAATTGAAATGTATACTACTCTTATGTCAAAGCATTCTATTCACTGTGAAATCAACTTTTTTGTCTTTATGTGCACAAGTATGAAACAACTTTCAGACATCTCAGAATCATGTGGGAAGTTAACCTAAAGTGTTTCCATTAGGTTTACAGTAAGTGCTTTGCTGTAAAATTGAAATGTATACTAATTGTATTGTCTAAGCATTGCATGCACTGAGATAACAACTTTTTTGTGTTGATGTATACAGCCATGAAAAAGCTTTCAAACTACTCATAATCATGTGGAAAGTTAACCTAAGCTGTATCCATTAGGTTTGCAGTCAGGACTTTTGAGTACAATTGAGATGTATACTACTTTTACGTCAAAGCATTCTATTCACTGTGAAATCAACTTTTTTGTCTTTATGTGCACAAGTATGAAACAACTTTCAGACATCTCAGAATCATGTGGGAAGTTAACCTAAAGTGTTTCCATTAGGTTTGCAGTAAGTGCTTTGGTGGAAAATTGAAATGTATGCTATTTGTATTGTCTAAGCATTGCATGCACTGAGATAACAACTTTTTTTTGTTGATGTGTACAGACATGCAACAACTTTGAAACTACTCATAATCATGTGGAAAGTTAACCTAAGGTGTTTCCATTAGGTTTGCAGTAAGTGCTTTGGTGTAACATTGAAATGTATACTATTTGTATTGTAAAAGCATTGCATGCACTGAGAAAACAACTTTTTTGTCTTGATGTGCACAGCTATGAAACAACTTTCAGACATCTCAGAATCATGTGGAAAGTTAACCTAAAGTGTTTCCATTAGGTTTGCAGTAAGTGCTTTGGTGGAAAATTGAAATGTATGCTATTTGTATTGTCTAAGCATTGCATGCACTGAGATAACAACTTTTTTGTGTTGATGTGTACAGCCATGAAACAACTTTCAAACTACTCATAATCATGTGGAAAGTTAACCTAAGGTGTTTCCATTAGGTTTGCAGTAAGTGCTTTGGTGTAAAATTGAAATGTATACTATTGGTATTGTCAAAGCTTTGCATGCACTGAGAAAACAACTTTTTTGTCTTGATGTGCACAGGTATGAAACAACTTTCAGACATCTCAGAATCATGTGGGAAGTTAATCTAAAGTGTTTCCATTAGGTTTGCAGTAAGTGCTTTGGTGGAAAATTGAAATGTATGCTATTTGTATTGTCTAAGCATTGCATGCACTGAGATAACAACTTTTTTTTGTTGATGTGTACAGACATGAAACAACTTTGAAACTACTCATAATCATGTGGAAAGTTAACCTAAGGTGTTTCCATTAGGTTTGCAGTAAGTGCTTTGGTGTAACATTGAAATGTATACTATTTGTATTCTAAAAGCATTGCATGCACTGAGAAAACAACTTTTTTGTCTTGATGTGCACAGCTATGAAACAACTTTCAGACATCTCAGAATCATGTGGGAAGTTAACCTAAGCTGTATCCATTAGGTTTGCAGTCAGGACTTTTGAGTACAATTGAAATGTATACTACTTTTATGTCAAAGCATTCTATTCACTGTGAAATCAACATTTTTGTCTTTATGTGCACAGGTAAAAAACAACTTTCAGACATCTCAGAATCATGTGGGAAGTTAACCTAAAGTGTTTCCATTAGGTTTGCAGTAAGTGCTTTGGTGGAAAATTGAAATGTATGCTATTTGTATTGTCTAAGCATTGCATGCACTGAGATAACAACTTTTTTGTGTTGATGTGTACAGCCATGAAACAACTTTCAAACTACTCATAATGATGTGGAAAGTTAACCTAAGGTGTTTCCATTAGGTTTGCAGTCAGGACTTTTGAGTACAATTGAAATGTATACTACTTTTATGTCAAAGCATTCTATTCACTGAGATAACAACTTTTTTGTGTTGATGTGTACAGCCATGAAACAACTTTCAAACTACTCATAATCATGTGGAAAGTTAACCTAAGGTGTTTCCATTAGGTTTGCAGTAAGTGCTTTGGTGTAAAAATGAAATGTATACTATTTGTATTGTCAAAGCTTTGCATGCACTGAGAAAACAACTTTTTTGTCTTTATGTGCACAGGTATGAAACAACTTTCAGACATCTCAGAATCATGTGGGAAGTTAACCTAAAGTGTTTCCATTATGTTTGCAGTAAGTGCTTTGCTGTAAAATTGAAATGTATACTAATTGTATTGACTAAGCATTGCATGCACTGAGATAACAACTTTTTTGTGTTGATGTGTACAGCCAGGAAACAAATTTCAAACTACTAATAATCATGTGGGAAGTTAACCTTAGGTGTTTCCATTTGTTTGCAGTAAGTACTTTGGAGTAAAATTGAGATGTATACTACCTTAATGTCAGAGCATAGTAGCACTGAGAAAGAAACTTTTTTGTCTTGATGAACTGAGGCATGAAACTACTTTAAACCTGGTAATACTCATGTGGAAAGTTAACCTAAGGTGTTTCCATTAGGTTTGCAGTCAGGACTTTTGAGTACAATTGAAATGTATACTACTTTTATGTCAAAGCATTCTATTCACTGTGAAATCAACTTTTTTGTCTCTATGTGCACAGGTATGAAAGAACTTTCAGACAGCTCAGAATCATGTGGGAAGTTAACCTAAAGTGTTTCCATTAGTTTTGCAGTAAGTGCTTTGGTGTAAAATTGAAATGTATACTATTTGTATTGTCTAAGCATTACATGCACTGAGATAACAACTTTTTTGTGTTGATGTGTACAGCCAGGAAACAACTTTCAAACTACTAATAATCATGTGGGAAGTTAACCTAAGGTGTTTCCATTTGTTTGCAGTAAGTACTTTGGAGTAAAATTGAGATGTATACTACCTTAATGTCAGAGCATAGTAGCACTGAGAAAGAAACTTTTTTGTCTTGATGAACTGAGGCATGAAACAACTTTAAACCTGGTCATACTCATGTGGAAAATTAACCTAAGGTGTTTCCATTAGGTTTGCAGTCAGGACTTTTGAGTACAATTGAAATGTATACTACTTTTATGTCAAAGCATTCTATTCACTGTGAAATCAACTTTTTTGTCTTTATGTGCACAGGTATGAAACAACTTTCAGACATCTCAGAATCATGTGGGAAGTTAACCTAAAGTGTTTCCATTAGTTTTGCAGTAAGTGCTTTGGTGTAAAATTGAAATGTATACTATTTGTATTGTCTAAGCATTGCATGCACTGAGTTAACAACTTTTTTGTGTTGATGTGTACAGCCATGAAACAACTTTCAAACTACTCATAATCATGTGGAAAGTTAACCTAAGGTGTTTCCATTTGATTGCAGTAAGTACTTTGGAGTAAAATTGAGATGTATACTACCTTAATGTCAGAGCATAGTAGCACTGAGAAATAAACTTTTTTGTCTTGATGAACTGAGGCATGAAACAACTTTAAACCTAGTCATACTCATGTGGAAAGTTAACCTAAGGTGTTTCCATTAGGTTTGCAGTCAGGACTTTTGAGTACAATTGAAATGTATACTATTTTTATGTCAAAGCATTCTATTCACTGAGATAACAACTTTTATGTCTTTATGTGCACAGGTATGAAACAACTTTCAGACATCTCAGAATCATGTGGGAAGTTAACCTAAAGTGTTTCCATTAGGTTTGCAGTAAGTGCTTTGTTGTAAAATTGAAATGTATACTAATTGTATTGACTAAGCATTGCATGCACTGAGATAACAACTTTTTTGTGTTGATGTGTACAGCCATGAAACAGCTTTCGAACTACTCATAATCATGTGGAAAGTTAACCTAAGCTGTATCCATTAGGTTTGCAGTCAGGACTTTTGAGTACAATTGAAATGTATACTACTCTTATGTCAAAGCATTCTATTCACTGTGAAATCAACTTTTTTGTCTTTATGTGCACAAGTATGAAACAACTTTCAGACATCTCAGAATCATGTGGGAAGTTAACCTAAAGTGTTTCCATTAGGTTTACAGTAAGTGCTTTGCTGTAAAATTGAAATGTATACTAATTGTATTGTCTAAGCATTGCATGCACTGAGATAACAACTTTTTTGTGTTGATGTATACAGCCATGAAAAAGCTTTCAAACTACTCATAATCATGTGGAAAGTTAACCTAAGCTGTATCCATTAGGTTTGCAGTCAGGACTTTTGAGTACAATTGAGATGTATACTACTTTTACGTCAAAGCATTCTATTCACTGTGAAATCAACTTTTTTGTCTTTATGTGCACAAGTATGAAACAACTTTCAGACATCTCAGAATCATGTGGGAAGTTAACCTAAAGTGTTTCCATTAGGTTTGCAGTAAGTGCTTTGGTGGAAAATTGAAATGTATGCTATTTGTATTGTCTAAGCATTGCATGCACTGAGATAACAACTTTTTTTTGTTGATGTGTACAGACATGCAACAACTTTGAAACTACTCATAATCATGTGGAAAGTTAACCTAAGGTGTTTCCATTAGGTTTGCAGTAAGTGCTTTGGTGTAACATTGAAATGTATACTATTTGTATTGTAAAAGCATTGCATGCACTGAGAAAACAACTTTTTTGTCTTGATGTGCACAGCTATGAAACAACTTTCAGACATCTCAGAATCATGTGGAAAGTTAACCTAAAGTGTTTCCATTAGGTTTGCAGTAAGTGCTTTGGTGGAAAATTGAAATGTATGCTATTTGTATTGTCTAAGCATTGCATGCACTGAGATAACAACTTTTTTGTGTTGATGTGTACAGCCATGAAACAACTTTCAAACTACTCATAATCATGTGGAAAGTTAACCTAAGGTGTTTCCATTAGGTTTGCAGTAAGTGCTTTGGTGTAAAATTGAAATGTATACTATTGGTATTGTCAAAGCTTTGCATGCACTGAGAAAACAACTTTTTTGTCTTGATGTGCACAGGTATGAAACAACTTTCAGACATCTCAGAATCATGTGGGAAGTTAATCTAAAGTGTTTCCATTAGGTTTGCAGTAAGTGCTTTGGTGGAAAATTGAAATGTATGCTATTTGTATTGTCTAAGCATTGCATGCACTGAGATAACAACTTTTTTTTGTTGATGTGTACAGACATGAAACAACTTTGAAACTACTCATAATCATGTGGAAAGTTAACCTAAGGTGTTTCCATTAGGTTTGCAGTAAGTGCTTTGGTGTAACATTGAAATGTATACTATTTGTATTCTAAAAGCATTGCATGCACTGAGAAAACAACTTTTTTGTCTTGATGTGCACAGCTATGAAACAACTTTCAGACATCTCAGAATCATGTGGGAAGTTAACCTAAGCTGTATCCATTAGGTTTGCAGTCAGGACTTTTGAGTACAATTGAAATGTATACTACTTTTATGTCAAAGCATTCTATTCACTGTGAAATCAACATTTTTGTCTTTATGTGCACAGGTAAAAAACAACTTTCAGACATCTCAGAATCATGTGGGAAGTTAACCTAAAGTGTTTCCATTAGGTTTGCAGTAAGTGCTTTGGTGGAAAATTGAAATGTATGCTATTTGTATTGTCTAAGCATTGCATGCACTGAGATAACAACTTTTTTGTGTTGATGTGTACAGCCATGAAACAACTTTCAAACTACTCATAATGATGTGGAAAGTTAACCTAAGGTGTTTCCATTAGGTTTGCAGTCAGGACTTTTGAGTACAATTGAAATGTATACTACTTTTATGTCAAAGCATTCTATTCACTGAGATAACAACTTTTTTGTGTTGATGTGTACAGCCATGAAACAACTTTCAAACTACTCATAATCATGTGGAAAGTTAACCTAAGGTGTTTCCATTAGGTTTGCAGTAAGTGCTTTGGTGTAAAAATGAAATGTATACTATTTGTATTGTCAAAGCTTTGCATGCACTGAGAAAACAACTTTTTTGTCTTTATGTGCACAGGTATGAAACAACTTTCAGACATCTCAGAATCATGTGGGAAGTTAACCTAAAGTGTTTCCATTATGTTTGCAGTAAGTGCTTTGCTGTAAAATTGAAATGTATACTAATTGTATTGACTAAGCATTGCATGCACTGAGATAACAACTTTTTTGTGTTGATGTGTACAGCCAGGAAACAAATTTCAAACTACTAATAATCATGTGGGAAGTTAACCTTAGGTGTTTCCATTTGTTTGCAGTAAGTACTTTGGAGTAAAATTGAGATGTATACTACCTTAATGTCAGAGCATAGTAGCACTGAGAAAGAAACTTTTTTGTCTTGATGAACTGAGGCATGAAACTACTTTAAACCTGGTAATACTCATGTGGAAAGTTAACCTAAGGTGTTTCCATTAGGTTTGCAGTCAGGACTTTTGAGTACAATTGAAATGTATACTACTTTTATGTCAAAGCATTCTATTCACTGTGAAATCAACTTTTTTGTCTCTATGTGCACAGGTATGAAAGAACTTTCAGACAGCTCAGAATCATGTGGGAAGTTAACCTAAAGTGTTTCCATTCGTTTTGCAGTAAGTGCTTTGGTGTAAAATTGAAATGTATACTATTTGTATTGTCTAAGCATTACATGCACTGAGATAACAACTTTTTTGTGTTGATGTGTACAGCCAGGAAACAACTTTCAAACTACTAATAATCATGTGGGAAGTTAACCTAAGGTGTTTCCATTTGTTTGCAGTAAGTACTTTGGAGTAAAATTGAGATGTATACTACCTTAATGTCAGAGCATAGTAGCACTGAGAAAGAAACTTTTTTGTCTTGATGAACTGAGGCATGAAACAACTTTAAACCTGGTCATACTCATGTGGAAAATTAACCTAAGGTGTTTCCATTAGGTTTGCAGTCAGGACTTTTGAGTACAATTGAAATGTATACTACTTTTATGTCAAAGCATTCTATTCACTGTGAAATCAACTTTTTTGTCTTTATGTGCACAGGTATGAAACAACTTTCAGACATCTCAGAATCATGTGGGAAGTTAACCTAAAGTGTTTCCATTAGTTTTGCAGTAAGTGCTTTGGTGTAAAATTGAAATGTATACTATTTGTATTGTCTAAGCATTGCATGCACTGAGTTAACAACTTTTTTGTGTTGATGTGTACAGCCATGAAACAACTTTCAAACTACTCATAATCATGTGGAAAGTTAACCTAAGGTGTTTCCATTTGATTGCAGTAAGTACTTTGGAGTAAAATTGAGATGTATACTACCTTAATGTCAGAGCATAGTAGCACTGAGAAATAAACTTTTTTGTCTTGATGAACTGAGGCATGAAACAACTTTAAACCTAGTCATACTCATGTGGAAAGTTAACCTAAGGTGTTTCCATTAGGTTTGCAGTCAGGACTTTTGAGTACAATTGAAATGTATACTACTTTTATGTCAAAGCATTCTATTCACTGAGATAACAACTTTTTTGTGTTGATGTGTACAGCCATGAAACAACTTTCAAACTACTCATAATCATGTGGAAAGTTAACCTAAGGTGTTTCCATTAGGTTTGCAGTAAGTGCTTTGGTGGAAAATTGAAATGTATGCTATTTGTATTGTCTAAGCATTGCATGCACTGAGATAACAACTTTTTTGTGTTGATGTCTACAGCCATGAAACAACTTTCAAACTACTCATAATGATGTGGAAAGTTAACCTAAGGTGTTTCCATTAGGTTTGCAGTAAGTGCTTTGGTGTAAAATTGAAATGTATACTATTGGTATTGTCAAAGCTTTGCATGCACTGAGAAAACAACTTTTTTGTCTTGATGTGCACACGTATGAATCAACTTTCAGACATCTCAGAATCATGTGGGAAGTTAATCTAAAGTGTTTCCATTAGATTTGCAGTAAGTGCTTTGGTGTAAAATTGAAATGTATACTATTTGTATTGTCTAAGCATTGCATGCACTGAGATAACAACTTTTTTGTGTTGATGTGTACAGCCAGGAAACAACTTTCAAACTAGTAATAATCATGTGGGAAGTTAACCTTAGGTGTTTCCATTTGTTTGCAGTAAGTACTTTGGAGTAAAATTGAGATGTATACTACCTTAATGTCAGAGCATAGTAGCACTGAGAAAGAAACTTTTTTGTCTTGATGAACTGAGGCATGAAACAACTTTAAACCTAGTCATACTCATGTGGAAAGTTAACCTAAGGTGTTTCCATTAGGTTTGCAGTCAGGACTTTTGAGTACAATTGAAATGTATACTACTTTTATGTCAAAGCATTCTATTCACTGAGATAACAACTTTTTTGTGCTGATGTGTACAGCCATGAAACAACTTTCAAACTACTCATAATCATGTGGAAAGTTAACCTAAGGTGTTTCAATTAGGTTTGTAGTAAGTGCTTTGGTGTAAAAATGAAATGTATACTATTTGTATTGTCAAAGCTTTGCATGCACTGAGAAAACAACTTTTTTGTCTTTATGTGCACAGGTATCAAACAACTTTCAGACATCTCAGAATCATGTGGGAAGTTAACCTAAAGTGTTTCCATTAGGTTTGCAGTAAGTGCTTTGGTGTAAAATTGAAATGTATACTATTGGTATTGTCAAAGCTTTGCATGCACTGAGAAAACAACTTTTTTGTCTTGATGTGCACACGTATGAATCAACTTTCAGACATCTCAGAATCATGTGGGAAGTTAATCTAAAGTGTTTCCATTAGATTTGCAGTAAGTGCTTTGGTGTAAAATTGAAATGTATACTATTTGTATTGTCTAAGCATTGCATGCACTGAGATAACAACTTTTTTGTGTTGATGTGTACAGCCAGGAAACAACTTTCAAACTACTAATAATCATGTGGGAAGTTAACCTTAGGTGTTTCCATTTGTTTGCAGTAAGTACTTTGGAGTAAAATTGAGATGTATACTACCTTAATGTCAGAGCATAGTAGCACTGAGAAAGAAACTTTTTTGTCTTGATGAACTGAGGCATGAAACTACTTTAAACCTGGTCATACTCATGTGGAAAGTTAACCTAAGGTGTTTCCATTAGGTTTGCAGTCAGGACTTTTGAGTACAATTGAAATGTATACTACTTTTATGTCAAAGCATTCTATTCACTGTGAAATCAACTTTTTTGTCTCTATGTGCACAGGTATGAAAGAACTTTCAGACATCTCAGAATCATGTGGGAAGTTAACCTAAAGTGTTTCCATTAGTTTTGCAGTAAGTGCTTTGCTGTAAAATTGAAATGTATACTATTTGTATTGTCTAAGCATTACATGCACTGAGATAACAACTTTTTTGTGTTGATGTGTACAGCCAGGAAACAACTTTCAAACTGCTAATAATCATGTGGGAAGTTAACCTAAGGTGTTTCCATTTGTTTGCAGTAAGTACTTTGGAGTAAAATTGAGATGTATACTACCTTAATGTCAGAGCATAGTAGCACTGAGAAAGAAACTTTTTTGTCTTGATGAACTGAGGCATGAAACAACTTTAAACCTGGTCATACTCATGTGGAAAATTAACCTAAGGTGTTTCCATTAGGTTTGCAGTCAGGACTTTTGAGTACAATTGAAATGTATACTACTTTTATGTCAAAGCATTCTATTCACTGTGAAATCAACTTTTTTGTCTTTATGTGCACAGGTATGAAACAACTTTCAGACATCTCAGAATCATGTGGGAAGTTAACCTAAAGTGTTTCCATTAGTTTTGCAGTAAGTGCTTTGGTGTAAAATTGAAATGTATACTATTTGTATTGTCTAAGCATTGCATGCACTGAGATAACAACTTTTTTGTGTTGATGTGTACAGCCAGGAAACAACTTTCAAACTACTAATAATCATGTGGGAAGTTAACCTTAGGTGTTTCCATTTGTTTGCAGTAAGTACTTTGGAGTAAAATTGAGATGTATACTACCTTAATGTCAGAGCATAGTAGCACTGAGAAAGAAACTTTTTTGTCTTGATGAACTGAGGCATGAAACTACTTTAAACCTGGTCATACTCATGTGGAAAGTTAACCTAAGGTGTTTCCATTAGGTTTGCAGTCAGGACTTTTGAGTACAATTGAAATGTATACTACTTTTATGTCAAAGCATTCTATTCACTGTGAAATCAACTTTTTTGTCTTTATGTGCACAGGTATGAAACAACTTTCAGACATCTCAGAATCATGTGGGAAGTTAACCTAAAGTGTTTCCATTAGTTTTGCAGTAAGTGCTTTGGTGTAAAATTGAAATGTATACTATTTGTATTGTCTAAGCATTGCATGCACTGAGATAACAACTTTTTTGTGTTGATGTATACAGCCATGAAAAAGCTTTCAAACTACTCATAATCATGTGGAAAGTTAACCTAAGCTGTATCCATTAGGTTTGCAGTCAGGACTTTTGAGTACAATTGAGATGTATACTACTTTTACGTCAAAGCATTCTATTCACTGTGAAATCAACTTTTTTGTCTTTATGTGCACAAGTATGAAACAACTTTCAGACATCTCAGAATCATGTGGGAAGTTAACCTAAAGTGTTTCCATTAGGTTTGCAGTAAGTGCTTTGGTGGAAAATTGAAATGTATGCTATTTGTATTGTCTAAGCATTGCATGCACTGAGATAACAACTTTTTTGTGTTGATGTGTACAGCCATGAAACAACTTTCAAACTACTCATAATCATGTGGAAAGTTAACCTAAGGTGTTTCCATTAGGTTTGCAGTAAGTGCTTTGGTGTAAAAATGAAATGTATACTATTTGTATTGTCAAAGCTTTGCATGCACTGAGAAAACAACTTTTTTGTCTTTATGTGCACAGGTATGAAACAACTTTCAGACATCTCAGAATCATGTGGAAAGTTAACCTAAGGTGTTTCCATTAGGTTTGCAGTAAGTGCTTTGGTGTAAAATTGAAATGTATTCTATATGTATTGTAAAAGCATTGCATGCACTGAGAAAACAACTTTTTTGTCTTGATGTGCACAGGTATGAAACAACTTTCAGACATCTCAGAATCATGTGGGAAGTTAATCTAAGTTGTTTCCATTAGGTTTGCAGTAAGGACTTTGGTGTAAAATTGAAATGTATACTATTTGTATTCTCCAAGCATTGCATGCACTGAGATAGCAACTGTTTTGTGTTGATGTGTACAGCCATGAAACAACTTTCAAACTACTCATAATCATGTGAGAAGTTAACCTAAAGTGTTTCCATTAGGTTTGCAGTAAGTGCTTTGGTGTAAAAATGAAATGTATACTATTTGTATTGTCAAAGCTTTGCATGCACTGAGAAAACAACTTTTTTGTCTTTATGTGCACAGGTATGAAACAACTTTCAGACATCTCAGAATCATGTGGGAAGTTAACCTAAAGTGTTTCCATTAGGTTTGCAGTAAGTGCTTTGTTGTAAAATTGAAATGTATACTAATTGTATTGACTAAGCATTGCATGCACTGAGATAACAACTTTTTTGTGTTGATGTGTACAGCCATGAAACAGCTTTCGAACTACTAATAATCATGTGGGAAGTTAACCTTAGGTGTTTCCATTTGTTTGCAGTAAGTACTTTGGAGTAAAATTGAGATGTATACTACCTTAATGTCAGAGCATAGTAGCACTGAGAAAGAAACTTTTTTGTCTTGATGAACTGAGGCATGAAACTACTTTAAACCTGGTAATACTCATGTGGAAAGTTAACCTAAGGTGTTTCCATTAGGTTTGCAGTCAGGACTTTTGAGTA